>NC_073390.1:52498279-52590176 GCF_028641065.1 Leucoraja erinaceus
TTTAATAATTGTATATGTTTCTATAAGATCCCCCCTCATCCTTCTTCAGACAAAATTCCAGCATCTGCTGTCTCCCGCCTCATCTTCATTTTGAATGGTACTTGGCTTCACAATGCCTTCATTAAACAAATAGCAATGGATTAAAAATTAAAAAATAATCTGTCTTAAACAGGGAAAGACATTTAACATTCCTCAAGTCTGCAGAGGCCGCTCCAGGTACCCGTTTCGGTAACCTGAAGCTTCCCTTTAATATAGTCGGGGGTTTAATTTAATTTATTTTAGGAAACTATGAGTAGCAGACTCATGCTCCATTACAACCTAAATAAGACTGCATATATTAGTCATAGTCATACAGCGTGTAAACAGGCCCTTCAGCCCAACTTGCCCATGCTGAGCAACATGCCCCATCTACGCTAGTCCCACCTGCCTGCATTTGGCCCATATCCCTCTAAATCTACCCTATTCATGTACCTTCCTAAATCCTATTTAAATGCCTCGATAATACTTGCCACAACTACCTCCTTGTAGCTTGTTCCATACACCCGCCACCTTTTGTGTAAAAAAAAAGTTACCCCTCAGACTCCCATTAAATCCTCCCGCCCCCCCTCACCTTAACTTATATATCGTCTGGTTCTCAATTCCCCGACTCTGGGTAAAATAATCTCTGCATTTACCCGATCTATTCGTCTGATGATTACACCTCATCCTCCTGCGCTCCAATATCGTTTGATACTCAGATCAGGCCCGGGTGAAGGGGACTTTACTTAAATGGGCTGCCCTGCTTCTTCTGAAAGCTGCAAAATCAAATCTTATTGAGAACTTCTTATTGAGGCACACACAATTTAAATGTTGATTTCAGGTGTAGGCTCCAGTGTTCCCTTTGGAAGATGGTGGAGAGAGGGAAGCAGATTATTCCCGTGCCACATAGGATTTAGAGGGATGTGGGCCAAAAGCAGGCAGGTGGGACTAGTGTACATGGGGCATGTTGGTTGACGTGGGCAGATTGGGCTGAAGGGCCTGTTTCCATGCTTTATGACTATGATCTATTATTCACCATATGCAATTCCTACTGGAAGATGTCAAAATGGGGCTTAGGAATGACGTTATCCACTGCTTGTTACTAATAAGAAAACAGCCACTCAGTCACCAGGTTATGCAATGCACTTATGTAATACCTCTTACAGTGAAATGTTACCCTCAATACAAATGTATGTCAAAATCCTCTTCTGCAATGTGGCTTTGGCAACATAGACATCTTGGGGAATTCCACTACTTTCTGTGGGAAGCAACGAGTCGGTCCATATATGGGAAGAATTTATTAAATTATACAAAGGGTTTCAGGGCATGTTGGAAAACATCTCATATTCCTGCAACGTTCCTGCAAGTCTACCAGGAATCTGCGCTGCACGTCAGATTCAATGCTGTTTGGATTACTGTCAGACAGTGAAGAAACTGGCATTGTTTGGGTCCCTAGACTCAGGTGTGTTCACCTCTGCCTCAAATCCTTTTAGCAAGGTAGATGAAACAGTTCCCATCACACTCGAGTTTATGCACTTTGGAAATTGCTTCAAGATTCATTCCCTCCAACCCGTCTCAATTCTATCATGGGTTTCTAAATCCTGGCCGTAATGGGAAACAAATTGCATGATTCCATTCTAAGCACAACTTCTATGTTCGGAAAATTCACCCTATCTTTTCTTCTTGTGGTTTTATAAACCTCCAGGATATCATCCTTCTGCTCCCTGTGCTACGGGGAATAGATCCCGACCCTGCCCAACCTCTCCCTGTAGCTCAGGCCCTCAACTCCTGGCAATATTCTTACAAAATAGACACAGAATGCTGGAGTAACTCAGCAGGACAGGGCAGCATCTCTAGATAGAAGGAATGGGTGCAATTTCGGGTCGAGACCCTTCCACAGCCATTCCCTCTATTCACTGCAAATATCCTTAGAAATCTCTTTTTGAAATCATCTCATTATGTCTTGGTGATGTATTTCCTACAGCAGGTTAGCAAAAACCGCGCACAATACTCCAAGCCTCACAAGCATTTTGTACAACTGGAACATAACGTGCAGATCTCCCAATGATCCAAAAAAAAAAACTAATCAAACTCCTGCACTTTTACCTAGACCGCATGGAAAATAAAGTTTTTCACTGTAACCATCCGAGCACAACTAGTGAATAGTGCTGAACTACTATTGGAGACCCTTGGACTACCTTTGATCGGATTTCATTGACTTTATCTTGCACTAAACATTATTTATGTTATTCCCTTTATCATGTATCTGTACACTGTGGATGGCTTGGTTGTAATCATGTATTACATGGCCGATTAGGAAAAGGGGAGATGCAACGAAACCTGGGTGTCATGGTACACCAGTCATTGAAAGTAGGCATGCAGGTACAGCAGCAGGCAGTGAAGAAAGCGAATGGTATGTTAGCATTCATAGCAAAAGGATTTGAGTATAGGAGCAGGGAGGTTCTACTGCAGTTGTACAGGGTCTTGGTGAGACCACACCTGGAGTATTGCATACAGTTTTGGTCTCCTAATCTGAGGAAAGACATTCTTGCCATAGAGGGAGTATAGAGAAGGTTCACCAGACTGTTTCCTGGGATGGCAGGACTTTCATATGAAGAAAGACTGGATAGACTCGGCTTGTACTCGATAGAATTTAGAAGATAGAGGGGGGATCTTATAGAATCTTACAACATTCTTAAGGGGTTGGACAGGCTAGATGCAGGAAGATTGTTCCCGATGTTGGGGAAGTCCAGAACAAAGGGTCACAGTTTAAGGATAAGGAGGAAATCTTTTAGGACCGAGATGAGAAAAACATTTTTCATCAGAGAGTGGTGAATCTCTGGAATTCTCTGTCAACGAGTGTAGTTGAGGCCAGGTCATTTTCTATATTTAAGAGGGAGTTAAATGTGGCCCTTGGGGCTAAAGGGATCAGGGGGTATGGAGAGAAGGCAGGTACAGGATACTGAGTTGGATGATCAGCCATGATCATATTGAATGACGGTGCAGTCTCAAAGGATCGAATGGCCTACTCCTGCACCTATTTTCTATGTTTCTATGTATTGTCTTTCCGCTGACTGGTTAGCATACAACCATAGCTTTTCACTATACCTTGGTACACGACACTAAAGAAAATTCAAACTCATCTCAAGACGCATAATAATGAAGCAATATTAATATTTTTGAAAATGGATTAAAAGATCCGGTTTTTGCTCTCAAATTAAGATTCAATTTTACAGAATCTGCTTAAAGCAGAAAGGGATGCATTATTCTGCACGATAATACATTGCGGAAACTTGCACCCGCAAAATTAAACGGATAGTAAACGGACGATTGTAAAGGAAAGGAGTTAAAAATTCAGGGATTGAGATCAAAGGCCAAGATTATTGTCGAAAAAATTCACTGGAAAGTACCCTTTAAAATTAGACTGGAATCTTCTTCGTCATCTCTGTCGGCTGTATCTTACAGAAAAACATTTCATGAGTAGCTTCCTGTTATTGTCACTTTTGCTCTGCTGGCCAAATAACAGTGGCAAGGAGGAAGGAGACCCCTGGGTAATGCAGTTTTTTTTGTAATGTGATAAGCATTTCATTTGAAAGGCACATTGTGTCTGAGTGATGGTTCCTGCAACTCAGTGATGACTGTGCCTGATTGCAGCAAACACTTGGCCTCGACGGAATTACCGGTCGAGAGATCAAAGTAACGGCCAGAAGTCCTTGAACATGCGCCAGACAAATTTGTAAGAGTGACGAGAAAAGTGCGCCGAATTCAACACGTTTCTTGGAGAGTTTGCGAGAAAATTGTGGGCATAGAAATTAGGTGCAGGAG
Organism: Leucoraja erinaceus; assembly: GCF_028641065.1. Classification (NCBI taxonomy): domain Eukaryota; kingdom Metazoa; phylum Chordata; class Chondrichthyes; order Rajiformes; family Rajidae; genus Leucoraja; species Leucoraja erinaceus. The sequence goes on from NC_073390.1 coordinate 52,502,123, forward strand.
TAGGCCGTTCGGCCCTTCGAGCCTGCACCGCCATTCAATATGATCATGGCTGATCATCCAACTCAGTATCCCGTACCTGCCTTCTCTCCATACCCCCCCGATCCCTTTAACCACAAGGGCCACATCTAACTCCCTCTTAAATATAGCCAATGAACTGTGGCCTCAACTACCCTCTGTGGCAGAGAGTTCCAGAGATTCACCACTCTCTGTGTGAAAAAAAGTTCTTCTCATCTCGGTTTTAAAGGATTTCCCCCTTATCCTTAAGCTGTGACCCCTTGTCCTGGACTTCCCTAACATCGGGAACAATCTTCCTGCATCTAGCCTGTCCAACCCCTTAAGAATTTTGTAAGTTTCTGTAAGATCCCCTCTCAATCTCCTAAATTCTAAAGAGTATAAACCAAGTCTATCCAGTCTTTCTTCATAAAAGACAGTCCTGACATCCCAGGAATCAGTCTGGTGAACCTTCTCTGCACTCCCTCTATGGCAATAATGTCCTTCCTCAGATTAGGAGACCAAAACTGTATGCAATACTCCAGGTGTGGTCTCACCAAGACCCTGTACAACTGCAGTAGAACCTCCCTGCTCCTATACTCGAATCCTTTTGCTATGAAAGCTAACATACCATTCGCTTTCTTTACTGCCTGCTGCACCTGCATGCCTACCTTCAATGACTGGTGTACCATGACACCCAGGTCTCGCTGCATCTCCCCCTTTCCCAATCGGCCACCATTTAGATAATAGTCTGTTTTCCCGTTTGTGCCACCAAAACGGATAATTTTGGATGGTTTTAGTTTGAATAATACGGCAGGGTAATGAGCCCTTTGACCCACCAAGTCCATGAAAACTGTTGATCACCGTGTTCTCACCAGTTCCATGTTATCCCACTTTCTCATCTACTCGCTACACATTGGGGGCTATTAACCCACTAGCCCACCCCTCTCTTGGGATGTGGGGGAAGCTGGAACGCCTGGTGAAAACCCAAGCGCCCAAGTGCAGAACGTGCAAACAGTGAGTGGCAGTGATGCAGCTGGTGCTTCACACAGCTCCAGAGACCGGGGTTCAATCCTGACCTCGGCTTCTCTCTGTGTGGAGTCTGCACGTTCTCCCTGCCCACGTTTCCCCCCGTGTGCTCCGGCTTCCTCCCACATCCCAAAGACACGTGGGTTCGTAGGTTATTTGGCCTATAGATTTGTGCTTGGTGAGTTGATGAGAAAGTAGGATAAAGTAGGACTAGTGTGTGAGAAGGAACTGCAGGTGCTGGTTTTACACTGAAGAAAGGCACAACATGCTGGAGTAACTCCAGTCAGGCAGCATCTCTGGGGGAGAAGTCGGTGACATTTTGGGTGAAAACCCTTCAACAGAAGGGTCTCGACCCGAAACACCAGATATTGTCACGCCGAACAACCGCGCCGCCCACGGGAACGCTCCCCAGTCAGCTCAACTCGCCCCACAAGCCACCCGGGAGGCTACGGTGAAGCTGGGTGGCAAGACCTGCTTGGGCCGAAGGAGCCTCAGCGGCGGTGGTGATGAGAGCCTCGGCGGCAACGGGAGCCTCGTTGGCGGAGGGGCCTCGCGGTCCACTCGCGATCAGCGGTCGATGAGCGCGAGGGGGAACCGTTGTGAAGAACTGTGGAGGACCCGGCATGGGGGGGGCTGTCGTGAACAACAATGGGGACCCAGCATGGGGGGGGGGGGGGGGACGGTGGGAGAACAAAGTATAGAAGTTGGGATGTAAAGTTAAAATTGTACAAGGCATTGGTGAGGCCAATTCTGGAGTATGGTGTACAATTTTGGTCGCCCAATTATAGGAAGGATGTCAACAAAATAGAGAGAGTACAGAGGAGATTTACTAGAATGTTGCCTGGGTTTCAGCAACTAAGTTACAGAGAAAGGTTGAACAAGTTAGGGCTTTATTCTTTGGAGCGCAGAAGGTTGATAGAGGTTGATAAAGACTTGATAGAGGTTTTTAAAATGATGAGAGGGATAGACAGAGTTGACTTGGAAAAGCTTTTCCCACTGAGAGTAGGGAAGATTCAAACAAGGGGACATGACTTGAGAATTAAGGGACAGAAGTTTAGGGGTAACATGAGGGGGAACTTCTTTACTCAGAGAGTGGTAGCTGTGTGGAATGAGCTTCCAGTGAAGGTGGTGGAGGCAGGTTCATTTTTATCATTTAAAAATAAATTGGATAGTTATATGGACGGGAAGGTTATGGTCTGAGCGCAGGTGTATGGGACTAGGGGAGATTATGTGTTCGGCGCGGACTAGAAGGGTCGAGGTGGCCTGTTTCCGTGCTGTAATTGTTATATGGTTATAAAGTGGGGGTGGGGACGGGGGAGGGCACTCTAGGTTAGAATCCTCTGTCTAGGGGATAAGCCTGTGTTTGTTTGTTTTTGTTCATTGTTCCGGTGAAGGCGTTGTGTACACAGCAGCCAGCCAACAGTCGCTTGCAGTTTGCTTTTTGTTTTCACTTTTAATTTCAAGTTTGTGTACCTTGTTGTGTTGGGTGATTCACGCTCAGCATAGATTTGGCGTGCCAAATAGACTATTTCCATTCCACTGTAGGTCTAAACTAAACAATGCTCCATTTCCAGCTCTCAGTAGGAATAGCTGCTTTTCATGAGACACTCGATTATGGAGGTAATCAAGTCAAGTCAAGTTTATTTGTCACATACACATACGAGATGTGCAGTGAAATGAAAGTGGCAATGCTCGCGGACTTTTGTGCAAAAGACAAACAACAAAACAACCAAACAAATTATAAACACAATCATAACACACATATTATTTTACATAATAAATAATGGAAGGAAAAACGTTCTGTAGAGTTAGTCCCTGGTGAGATAGGCGTTTACAGTCCGAATTGCCTCTGGGAAGAAACTCCTTCTCAACCTCTCCGTTCTCACCGCATGGCAACGGAGGCGTTTGCCTGACCGTAGCAGCTGGAACAGTCCGTTGCAGGGGTGGAAGGGGTCTCGTGGGAAAGGAAAAGTTCAAGAGCCATACCTGAGCCACATCTTCATGCTTATTCCACTTGACGGAGAGCAGCAGTTTGGGCAGTGACTGCGGAAAGTTTTCCCTGCAGTCATATCGCAGAGTCCATATTAAATCCATCTCATTTTCACACAGTTGAGACAACGGATCGCGTTCCATGATTTCTTTCAGTTCAATGTGCAATTTCTTCCATCCTCGGCCCTGAGTGAACAATTGCAAGTAACACGTTAAGCCAATGTCCAATCCAAGTCCTAACACCAGGATTACCTTGCTAAAGGTACACAAAAATGCTGGAGAAACTCAGTGGGTGCAGCAGCATCTTTGGAGCGAAGGAAATAGGCAACGTTTCGGGCCGAAACCCGGAAAGAAATAGGCAACGTTTCGGGCCGAAACCCGGAAGGAAATAGGCAACGTTTCGGGCCGAAACCCGGAAGGGTTTCGGGCCGAAACGTTGCCTATTTCCTTCGCTCCATAGATGCTGCTGCACCCGCTGAGTTTCTCCAGCTTTTTTGTGTACCTTCGATTTTCCAGCATCTGCAGTTCCTTCTTAAACACCTATGTCTATGAAACCGCCAGGAGAATTTGTAGTGTTTAAGAAGGAACTGCAGATGCTGGAAAAACGAAGGTACACAAAAAAGCTGGAGAAACTCAGCGGGTGCAGCAGCATCTTTGGAGCGAAGGAAATAGGCAACGTTTCGGGCCGAAACCCTTCTTCAGGCCTTTGTCCTTGCTAAATTTCTCTTAAGTGTCAATGTTCTGTCCTGTTATGTGCATTCCTCTGCTAATCATGGTCTTAATGTGAAGGATCACACATTCAGGACAGAGAAGAGATAGAAAACATAGAAAATAGGTGCTGGAGGAGGCCATTTGGCCCTTCGAGCCTGCACCGCCATTCATTGCGATCATTGCTGATCATCCACAATCAGTAAACCTTGCCTGCCTTCTCCCCACACCGGTTCAATCCCGATTACAGGTGCTATCTGTGCGGAGTTTGCACGTTCTCCCTGTGGCCATGTGAGTTTTCTCTGGATGCTCCGGTTTCCTCCTACACTCCAAAGACTTGCAGGTTTGTAGGTTAATTGGCTTTGATAAAATTATATAAATTGTTCCTAGTGTGTGGAATAGTGTTAGGTACGGGGTGATCGCTGGTCAGTGCGGTGTCAGTGGGCCGATGGGCCTGCATCCACGCTGTATCTCTAAAGTCTAAACGGCAAAAACGGGAAAGCAGACTATTATCTAAATGGTGGCCGATTGGGAAAGGGGGAGATGCAGCAAGACCTGGGTGTCATGGTACACCAGTCATTAAAAGTAGGCATGCAGGTGCAGCAGGCAGTGAAGAAAGCGAATGGTATGTTGGCTTTCATAGCAAAAGGATTTGAGTATAGGAGCAGGGAGGTTCTACTGCAGTTGTACAGGGTCTTGGTGAGACCACACCTGGAGTATTGCGTACAGTTTTGGTCTCCAAATCTGAGGAAGGACATTATTGCCATAGACGGAGTACAGAGAAGGTTCACCAGACTGATTCCTGGGATGTCAGGATAGTCTTATGAAGAAAGACTGGATAGACTTGGTTTATACTCTCTAGAATTTAGGAGATTGAGAGGGGATCTTATAGAAACTTACAAAATTCTTAAGGGGTTGGACAGGCTAGATGCAGGAAGATTGTTCCCGATGTTGGGGAAGTCCAGGACAAGGGGTCACAGCTTAAGGATAAGGGGGAAATCCTTTAAAACCGAGATGAGAAGAACTTTTTTCACACAGAGAGTGGTGAATCTCTGGAACTCTCTGCCACAGAGGGTAGTTGAGGCCATTTCATTGGCTATATTTAAGAGGGAGTTAGATGTGGCCCTTGTGGCTAAGGGGATCAGGGGGTATGGAGAGAAGGCAGGTATGGGATACTGAGTTGGATGATCAGCCATGATCATATTGAATGGCGGTGCAGGCTCGAAGGGCCGAATGGCCTACTCCTGCACCTAATTTCTATGTTTCTATGCCTATATCTTTGCATGTCATCTTCTTAGCTGAATTCTTGCTTGGCTACTCCATCTCACCCTCTCTGCATTCTTGAACATGACCAAGCACATCGTTTGCCTGCTGCTCAACCTATTCTGCCTAACTTTAGTTTCGAAAGGCCTTCACAATCATATTTCAAGATTCAGTTCGAGCCACAAAACGTACCATGGCTAAACTGGCTTGGTGGCATCAGCAGCATCTTTATGAAGTTGAATCTTGGTACTTGTCGCAATTAGTTTTTATAACACAACTTGCTTTTGTGGTTTAGTTTAGATAACATCTTTGAGTTTGAGTTTAGAAACATAGAAACATAGAAATTAGGTGCAGGAGTAGGCCATTCGGCCCTTCGAGCCTGCACCGCCATTCAATATGATCATGGCTGATCATCCAACTCAGTATCCCGTACCTGCCTTCTCTCCATACCCTCTGATCCCCTTAGCCACAAGGGCCACATCTAACTCCCTCTTAAATATAGCCAATGAACTGGCCTCAACTACCCTCTGTGGCAGAGAGTTCCAGAGATTCACCACTCTCTGTGTGAAAAAAGTTCTTCTCATCTCAGTTTTAAAGGATTTCCCCCTTATCCTTAAGCTGTGACCCCTTGTACTGGACTTCCCCCAACATCGGGAGCAATATTCCTGCATCTAGCCTGTCCAACCCCTTAAGAATTTTGTAAGTTTCTATAAGATCCCCTCTCAGTCTCCTAAATTCTAGAGAGTATAAACCAAGTCTATCCAGTCTTTCTTCATAAGACAGTCCTGACATCCCAGGAATCAGTCTGGTGAACCTTCTCTGCACTCCCTCTATGGCAAGAATGTCCTTCCTCAGATTTGGAGACCAAAACTGCACGCAATACTCCAGGTGTGGTCTCACCAAGACCCTGTACAACTGCAGTAGAACCTCCCTGCTCCTATACTCAAATCCTTTTGCAATGAAAGCTAACATACCATTCACTTTCTTCACTGCCTGTTTATTGATCATTAATTGATTATTGATTATCAGAATATTAATACTGATTATATGGACTATAATAGATTCCCTTGAAATCATCAGTGCCACTTGATGACAAAATGGGGCACAGAACCCATGAATGAATGAATCTCTTTATTGTCATTGCACATGGTACAACAAAATTTAAAAGTCAATCCCACTGTGCGATTCACACAAGAGCAATTTTAAATATATAAGAAACGGTAAAAATATATACATATAAAACATTTTTTTTTTTAAATAAAAATTACAGATAAATAACAATAGCAGCTGAGGTGGAACCATTCAGTTGAATGTGAGTGTTATTTCTTATTTTGCATTGTTAAGTTCACGTATGGCTATGGGGTAGAAGCTGTCTCTGAGTCTGTTTGTGCCAGTTTTGAAAGACCTGTACCGTCTGGCAGAGGGCAGCAGGTGGAACAGGTTGTGTCCAGGGTGGGAAGGGTCCTTCAGGATGTTGGCTGCCCTGCCAAGGCAGCGAGAGCTGAAGATGTCCTTCAGGGAGGGCAGTGGGCAGCCAGTGATTTTTTGTGCGGTGTTGATGACCCTTTGAAGGGCTGGTTCTCCTGTCCGCTGCAGAGCAGCTGGCATACCATGTGGTTATACAGTACGCCAGCACACTCTCGATGGAGCAGCGGTAGAAGGACACCAGCAGCTTCTATATTCCATATAAGTTAACAAGTTCTAGGAGCAGAATTAGGCCAATTGGCCTATCAAATCTATCTGCCATTCAATCATGGCTGATCTATCTCTCCCTCTCAACCCCATTCTCCTGCCTTTGCCCCATAATCCCCGACACCCCATACTAATCAAGAATCTCACAATCTCTGCCTTAAAAATATCCATTGACTTGGCCTCCACCGCCTTCTGTGGCAATGAATTCAACAGATTCACCACCACCAATGTAATGAGGCCGAAAGCCACCAGGTGGCCTCACAGCATGCATCGCGACCTCAGCTACTCATTGACTGCTTAGGAAGGAACTGCAGATGCTGGTTTAAACTGAAGATAAGACACAAAATGCTGGAGTAACTCAGCAGGTCAGATAGTATCAGTACATTTCAATCGGTAACATTCAATTAAAATATTTTAATTACAATCAATTAATTACAATTTATTTAACTGTTGCAATCAGAAATATTTAATCAGTCAAACTAGTTAGAGAACTCGGATGGGGAGGGATGGAGAGAGAGGGAAAGCAAGAGTTACTTTATGTTAAAGAAGATAGACACAAAATGCTGGAGTAACTCAGCGGGACAGGCAGCATCTGTGGAGAGAAGGAATGGGGACGTTCCGGGTCATATAACCATATAACCATATAACAATTACAGCACGGAAACAGGCCATCTCGGCCCTACAAGTCCGTGCCAAACAACTTTTTTTCCCCTTAGTCCCACCTGCCTGCACTCATACCATAACCCTCCATTCCCTTCTCATCCATATGCCTATCCAATTTATTTTTAAATGATACCAATGAACCTGCCTCCACCACTTCCACTGGAAGCTCATTCCACACCGCTACCACTCTCTGAGTAAAGAAGTTCCCCCTCATATTACCCCTAAACTTCTGTCTCTTAATTCTGAAGTCATGTCCTCTTGTTTGAATCTTCCCTATTCTCAAAGGGAAAAGCTTGTCCACATCAACTCTGTCTATCCCTCTCATCATTTTAAAGACCTCTATCAAGTCCCCCCTTAACCTTCTGCGTTCCAGAGAATAAAGACCTAACTTATTCAACCTATCTCTGTAACTTAGTTGTTGAAACCCAGGCACCATTCTAGTAAATCTCCTCTGTACTCCCTCTATGTCAGGGTCGAGACCCTTCTTCAGACTGAAAGTCACGGGAAAGGAAAGAGAGATACAGACGGTGGTGTAGAGAGATATAGAACAAAGAATGAAAGATATGCAAAAAAGTAACAATGATAAAGAAAACAGGGCTGTTTGTTGGGTGAGAACAAGAAGCTGGTGCAACTTGGGTGGGGGAGGGATTGAGAGAGAGGGGGAATGCAGGGGTTTCTTGAAGTTAGAGAAATCAATATTCATACCACTTGGTTGTAAGCTGTACTTACTGCAGTACTTAGATTGTCGCTGCTTCGTGCAATCTCAGCCGCCTTCTCCAAAATCTTCCATTGGCGTTGGTTAAAGGGACAGAAAGAGAAGAAGAAAGATTTAGCATTCAAAAGCAAAAACAATTCTGTTTCGGCAGCACATCGATCCTAGCAAAATCCCGGCTTCTTTCAAGGTGGTTTCAAACATAGAAACATAGAAATTAGGTGCAGGAGTAGGCCATTCGGCCCTTCGAGCCTGCACTGCCATTCAATATGATCATGGCTGATCATCCAACTCAGTATCCCGTACCTGCCTTCTCTCCATACCCTCTGATCCCTTAGCCACAAGGGCCACATCTAACTCCCTCTTAAATATAGCCAATGAACTGGCCTCAACTACCCTCTGTGGCAGAGAGTTCCAGAGATTCACCACTCTCTGTGTGAAAAAAGTTCTTCTCATCTCGGTTTTAAAGGATTTCCCCCTTATCCTTAAGCTGTGACCCCTTGTCCTGGACTTCCCCAACATCGGGAACAATCTTCCTGCATCTAGCCTGTCCAACCCCTTAAGAACGATCAAGCTTCATAAGATCGTAAGTGAGAGGATCAGGATTCGGCCATTCGGCCCATCAAGCCTACTCTGTCATTCAATCATGGCTGATCTATTTCTCCCTCCTAATCCCATTCTCCTGCCTTCTCCCCATAACCTCTAACACCCATACTAATCAGGTATGTATCAATCTCTGCCTCGAATATATCCACTGACTTGGCCTCCACAGCCTTCTGTGGCAAAGAAATCCACAGATTCACCACACTTTGACTGAAGAAATTCCTCCTCATCTCCTTCCTAAAAGAATGTCCTTTAATTAGAGGCTGTGACCTTTAGTCCTAGACTCTCCCACTAGTGGAAACATCCTCTCCACATCCATCTGTACCTTTCTATGAGGTCCCCCTCATTCTTCTAAACTCTAAGCTTCTTGCAGTAACCTGTCGAAATTCCTTGGAGGTGGTGTCACAGGTGGTCAAAAAGGCTTCTGGCCCTTTGGCCTTCATCAGTCAGAGTATTGAGTACAGAGGTTGAGAGGTCATGTTGCAGTTATAGAAGATGTTGGTGAGGCCGCATTTTGAGTATTTGTTCAGTTCTGGGCGCCACCTGATGTTGTCAAGTTGGAAAGACTACAGAGAAGATTTAATAAGAATCTGAAGGGTAACTTTTTTTTACACAAATGTTGGTGGGTGTATGGAATGAGCTGCCAGAAGAGGTAGTTGAGGCAGTTGTGGCAGGGACTATTGCGACTTTTAAGAAACAATTAGATAAGACAGGTTTTGAGGGATATGGGCCAAACGCAGGCAGGTGGGACAAGTAGAGATGGGACATGTTGATTGGTGTGGGCCAAATGGCCTGTTTCCACACTGTATGACTTTATGACATTCAACTCCTGTTCTTGGGCATAAACATTCTCCTCAACTTATCCTGAGGCACAAACTTGGCATAAACTTTTTACCCCTTAGGCCCAGTTTCCAAGCTTTCGAGGCTGAAGTGAACACTTCATTTAAAGACACATTTTTTTCTTCTCCAATTATGTAGCTAGTTACGGGACTTCAATACAAATCCAAACTATTACTGAAGTCTGACATTTAAAAGTATTTTAAAAAGTTAGATAATAGATTTTTCTTTTTGAAATGAGTCCATTCTGTCTGGAAAATCTTTGTCGATCAAATCTGTACTCTTTCCTCGGAATAGAAAAATAGAAAAGTCGCTTTCTTCCAGCAAAAACGAAATTTTCACAGCTTCCATCTGGTTTGTATATTCAATTCAATTCAATTCAATTCAATTCAACTTTAATGTCATTGCACAGATACGAGTATGGGTACAATGAAATGCAGTTTAGCGTCAGTCCGTAGTATAGTGCAATATAGAAATAAAAATAAAAATACAGAATAATCAAACAATAATCGAACAATGTGGACGGAGAGACTGGAGAAATCTATCGGCGGGACTCCGAGTTCAGCAATGTGATGGTATTATTGTAGAAGCTGTTCCTCATCCTACTAGTACGTGACCTGAGGCTCCTGTACCGCCTCCCTGATGGGAGGAGGGCAAACAGTCCATGGTTGGGGTGGGAGGGGTCTTTAATGATCTTCCCGGCCCGTCTCAGACACCGTTTTCGGTGGAGGGCATCCATGGCAGGGAGCGGGGCACTGATGATGTACTGCGCGGTTTTCACCACCCGTTGTAGTGCCTTCCTGTCCGCTACGGTGCAGCTGCTGTACCATACCGTGAAGCAGGTGGTCAGGATGCTTTAGATGGTACAGCGGTAAAAGTTGGTCAGGATCTGGGGGGACAGGTGAGCTTTCTTGAGCCTCCTCAGGAAGTAAAGGCGCTGCTGTGCCTTTTTGATCAGCTTGGAGGTAATGGCCGATGGTGGTTAAAAACGGGAGAGATTCCACTGGCCAGGCTGTTGGTTCTCGAGATTATCAACCAGATGAAGGTGAGGGCAGATCACAGGGTCGGTCATAAGTAATAGGAGCAGAATTAGGCCATTTGGCCCATCAGGTCTACTCCGCCATTCAATCCTGGCTGATCTATCTCTCCCACCGAACCCCATTCTCCTGCCTTCTCCCCACTACCCCTGACACCTGTACTAATCAGGTGTTGGTTGAGTAGAACAAGCAGCAACAACACAGCACAAAAATGGGAAACAATCTCCAAGAGTCCTGTAACTGCATTGACCCACTTGAATTTAATTCAGTCATGGTCCATTGTACTTCCAGTATATATTTTATCATGAAGCAAAGGAACAGTTCTTCTGGTCAGTATTTTTTACTTTCGGCAAGCATTGCAATGTCGGGTTCAGCAGAATTAATGTTTCAGTCAGGCCTGTTTAACAAATGGCTAATCTTGTTTGCCCTTTGCTCTATCTGTGATTAATGAGACACAGTGACCAAGTAACGGACATTGCCCTTTCAGTTCCTGGACCTGGTTGACCTGTAGCGCCTCCCGGATGGTAAGTCCATGGTTGGGGTGAGAACAGTCCTTGGCGATGCTGAGCGCCCTCCGCAGACAGCGCTTGCTTTGGACAGACTCAATGGAGGGGAGCGAGGAAATCGGAGACAGAGCAGTTGCCATACCCAGTTGGTAAGGATGCTCTCGATGGTGCAGCGGTAGAAGTTCACCAGGAAAATGACCAATGCTGAAATGCAACTGGTAAGAAATCTCCCAACAAGATAAAATGACCAATGCTGAAATGATGTTTGGCAGCATCAGTCTAATTGAGATTGGGATAATTGAGGTATAAATCCTGCTGGATCTCCTGGTTGTTAACTATTTTAACTTCCCTTCCCATTCTGTCCTTGGCCTCCTCCATTGCCAGGGTGAGACCAGGCAACAACTGGTGGGACAACACTTCATGTTCCTCTTGGCTCACTTGTAACCCAATGGTATGCACCAGATCCAAGATTCAAGAGAGGTTAATTTCATTTGTCCATGATAGGACAATGAAATTCTTGCTTTGCTTCAGCACAACAGAACATAGTAGGCATTGACTACAGAACAGATCAGTGTGTCCATACACCATTATATAAATATATACACACATGAATAAATAAACTGATGAAGTGCAAATAACAGATCATGGGCTATTAATGTGCAGAGTTTTGTCCGAGCCAAGTTTAATAGCCTGATGGCTGTGGGGAAGTAGCTATTCCTGAGCATTGAATTTTTCATTTTTAAATAATATCCTCCATTCCCCTCTCCCTTGTCAATGCCTGGGTAGAGTAGATGTGGAGAGGAGGTTTCCACTCGTGGGATAGTCGAGGACCAGAGGATGTTCATTTAAGGAGGAAATTACCAGGAATTTCTTCAGTCAAATGGTGGTGAATCTGTGGAATTCTTTGCCACAGACGGCTGTGGAGGCCAAGTCCATGGATAACTTTAAGGCAGAGATAGATATATTCTTGTTTAGTATGGGTGTCAGGACTTATGGGGAGAAGGCAGGAGAATGGGGTGAGAAGGGAGAGATAAATCAGCCATGATTAAATGGTGAAGTAGACGATGGGCCGAGTGGCCTAATTCTTTTCCTATAACTTATGAACTCATGAATTTATAAAGTCTGATTAAACACAATGTCATCTTCGTATAGAAATGTAAAATGTGTTGGGATTGACCTGTTAATAAATATAATAAATTAAATCACAACCAGCTAGTTTGTATTACCATTTGCCAATAAAGTATCGGATTGGTTTAAGCCTCATGGAAGGAAAGAGTTACCCACCTTGTCAAAAGCAGGGTAGAAGATGGGTGCCTTGCTGTATTCGTGGAAGTGGATGTGCAGAGCAGTTGCATTCTCAGTGTATGGATTAGTCTGTGTCGTGCCCATTGGGTTCAACATCTCTTCAAGTTCATCTAAAATCCGGGAACATTAAATGTGAATCACTGACATTTTGAAGGTGACATTCTGAAAATTTTAAACAGTTACGGGCCTGTCCCACTTACGCGACTTTGGCCCGCAAATTACGCGACCTCGTGGTCGCTTGAGGCGTACGGGCACCGTGTGGCCGTGCGGGGCCGCTCCCACTTAGAAGCGCGGAGGGGTATGGAGTTGTGCGGGGCTGGTCCCGACATCGGGCGGGGCGGGGCTCTGAAATTCCTGCAGTGACCGAAATCTTTGCGCGCCAACGGCCTGTCGGCCCGCGTACGCACGCAGGCGCATTGCGATCGTACGCAGCGTCTTGACGGCGTAGCCTAGCGCGCGGCGTTGCCTGATGACATCACCGCCCGGCGTGGCATTGCGCGATGACATCACCGCTTGATGCCGTGTGACGTCCAAATTCAGTCGGCCCGCCTCCTGCCCAGCTGATTTGTAAGCACGACGTAAATGACGTCACGTGCGAACTTCGCGTAAACCCCGCTTCCGGTTGGTCGCGCCAAACGCACGCAATCGCATGCAAGTGGGACAGGCCCTTAAATTGGGGAGATGATGTCCAGGGGGCTATACGTACCCGGAAAAGATGACCAACAGTGCAGTGAGAGGCTGCCGTTCTTCAACTGACCCCTGAAGTCAAACACCATCGTATTCACCCATGCAATTGGATAATGCTGATGGAAAAGACAGACCTGCTTATATATTGGGCTTTTAGACAATAGACAATAGGTGCAGCAGTAGGCCATTCGGCCCTTCGAGCCAGCACCGCCATTCAATGTGATCATGGCTGATCATCCCCAATCAGTACCACATCCTGCCTTCTCCCCATATCCCCTGACTCCGCTATCTTTAAGGAAGCATTTAGGAATAGGGGATTATTGTTGCCTAATCCTTATTGAGATGGAAATGTTATTTACCGCAGGCCTGACCATGCTTAATATTGACTGAGAGGAACAAGGAACTGCAGATGATGGTTCACATAAAAAGACACAAAGTGCCGGAGTAACTCAACCAGTCAGGCAGCATCTCTGGAGAAGGTGGATAGGTGACATTTCGAGTCAGGATCCGATCTATCTGAAGAAAGATCCCAACCCAAAACAATCACCTACCCATGTTCTCCACAGATGCTGCCTGATCCGTTGAGTTTCTACAGCATTTTGTACCTTAATGTCGCTACATGCAGGTAAGCCTGTTTGCTGAGGAGCTGTAAAAGTGAGTGGAGCAAACGTCGCCATGTCTGACATTATGATGGAAGGATTTAATGTTTAAGAAGGAACTGCAGATGCTGGAAAATTGAAGGTAGACAAAAGTGCTGGAGAAACTCAGCGGGTGCAGCAGAATCTGTGGAGCGAAGGAAATAGGCAACGTTTCGGGCCAAAACCCTTCTTCACACTGATGTAGGATGGGAGGGGGGGGTGGGATGGGGAGAAGAAAGGAAAAAGGAAAAAGGAAGAGGAGGAGCCCGAGGGCCGAGGGGGAGCTAAGAAGGGGAGGAGACAGCAAGAGCTACCAGAAATTGGTGAATTCAATGTTTATGCCACTAGGGTGCAGACTGCCCAAGCGGAATATGAGGTGCTGTTCCTCCAATTTGCGGTGGTGCTCACTCTGGCCATGGAGGAGGCCCAGGACAGAGAGGTCGGATTTGGAATGGGAGGGGGAGTTGAAGTGCTGAGCCACCGGGAGATCAGGTTGGTTAATGCGGACCGAGCGGAGGTGTTCGGCGAAACGATCGCCAGCCTACGCTTGGTCTCATGATGGAAGGATGATAATTGAACAACCAGTTGAAGATTTCTGGGGAAGGACAATAACCTGACGGACTCCAGCAGTGATATCCTGAAGTGAAATAATTGTTCACCAACAAGACAGCCATCCACCTAGATTTGGAGGGGTTACAGCAGCAATGCATCAGGGATCAGAGGGTTAAATTAAGAAAACTTAAACTAATGGTATATGAACCTTTGAAGTTACAGAGACAGGGGAGCCTATAGCTTATGCATTGGTGGGTGATATGAAGAATTTCCTAATAAAACTTCCAAAGTCCCCAGTTTGTGCCTCTTATCCATGTGATCCTCTCCGCCATTCAATGACCAAGTCTGAGACACTAAACATGTTTGGTGCTCAGGTAAAAATGTATATCTTGCATTAAATAGATTTGGTATTAAAAATATTGGAGGTTTAATTTAGAAAGAAAAATCACAAAGTAGGCATTGAATCTCATTCAACTGTTAGCAGTTAAATATGTATCCACTAGATGGAGCACAGGACAACCTTGTTGAAATATGTTTAAGAAGGAACTGCAGATGCTGGAAAATCGAAGGTACACAAAAAATGCTGGAGGAACTCAGCGGGTGCAGCAGCATCTATGGAACAAAGGAAATAGGCAACGTTTCGGGCGGAAACCCGAGGGTTTTGGCCCGAAACGTTGCCTATTTCCTTCCGGGTTTCGGCCCGAAACGTTGCCTATTTCCTTCGCTCCATAGATGCTGCTGCACCTGCTGAGTTTCTCCAGCAATTTTGTGTACCTTCGATTTTCCAGCATCTGCAGTTCCCTCTTGAACACAACAATGAGTACACAGACCCATGCAATTCTAGCAACTATGCAAGACATGATGGATATTTGTTTGGCACAACACGTCCATAGTCTACAGGGGCAGCACAGTGGCACAGCTATGGAGCTGCTTCTTCACAGCACCAGAGATCCTGGTTCAATCCTGACTGCGGGTGCTGTCTGTTTTGAATTTTGTACGCTCTCCCCGTGACTGCGCGGGTTTTCTCCGGGTGCTCCGGCTTCGTCCCACATTCCCAAGACACGCAGGTTTGTAGGTTAATTGTCTTCTGTAAATTGCCTCTAGTATGTAGGATGCGAATGTGAGATGAGGTAGGACTAGTGTATGGGGAATCGCTGGCTGGCATGGACATGATGGGAAGAAGGGCCTGTTTCCATGTTGTATCTCCACACTAAACGAATAGCATCAGCAATACATTCCAAACATAGAAACATAGAAATGAGGTGCAGGAGTAGGCCATTCGGCCCTTCGAGCCTGCACTGACATTCAATATGATCATGGCTGATCATCCAACTCAGTATCCCGTACCTGCATTCTCTCCATACCCCCTGATCCCCTTAGCCACAAGGGCCACATCTAACTCCCTCTTAAATATAGCCAATGAACTGGCCTCGACTACCCTCTGTGGCAGAGAGTTCCAGAGATTCACCACTCTCTGTGTGAAAAAAGTTCTTCTCATCTCGGTTTTAAAGGATTTCCCCCTTATCCTTAAGCTGTGACCCCTTGTCCTGGGCTTCCCCAACATCGGGAGCAATCTTCCTGCATCTAATGGGCACAGCTAGTAGGAGTGAATTTGCACAAATTCAATGATAGTGCAAAATGTTTTGCGATTCTAACATGAAGGAGAATAAGGTTCCATCTTCAGGAATCCTCAAAAACATTTTAAATGATGTTGATAAATTTACATATTTGTATTAAATATAGTGAAGTGCCCAGAAAGAGTTGTTACTTCAGTTTAGTTTAAACCTGCAGTATGGGGACAGGCTCTTTGGCCTACATAGTCCATGCCAACCATTGATCACCAATCAACACTGGTTCTACTGTGCGTTGCCCTATTCGCAATACATTAGCAATAATTTACAGAGGCCAATTAACCTGCAAACGCCACAGGTCTTTGGAATGTGGGAGGAAACTGGAGCACTCGGGGAAAAAAACCCACGTGGTCACAGGAAGATCGTGCAAACTCCACACAGATAGCACCCGGGTTCAGGGTCGAACCCTGGTCTCTTGCGCTTTGAGGCAGTGGTTCTACCTCCATGGATTGTCACCTTGTCGTGGTGGAGAAGCTTGTGTGGTCCTGAGTGCAATGCCGTCTGGAGCTACGCTCCTGGTAGGGCCACCCATGGCGGTAAGGTCGAGGGGGAGGTCCCTGACAAAGAGCGATCCAACCAAGACCTCAACGGTGGACCAGGCGGAGAATGATGGCTGACTTAAGTCGAGTGGGAAGGCGGATGAAGGCTGCAGCAGGAAAGGGTCTCCGGTCGTCTTGGACTCCATGCCACTGGATCCTGACCCAGATCTGTCAAGAACCGTGTGGTGGCTGTCTGTGCACCAGTCTCCCCACGTTAAACAAAGTCACGCACAGGAGTCCTCCCAAACGAGGACAGTCATACTCGTTTCGACTGACCGCCGATGATGACCACTGTGCAAAATAATATAATTATTTGATATCATATTTTGTCTTTACAGGGCAAAATATGATATCCAACCCAATCAAGATATATTAGTGCAGGTGACCTAAATTTGGTTCAGGTAATAAAATACAAGGAAGGATGTAAAGGAGAGAGGTTCAGGGGTCAAGGTAAACATCCGACTTTCAGGCTAAACAGTTAATATAACACCAGTCATTACACCCAAGCCATTGACACAGTTTTTGCAGCTCAAATGTAAATATGGTTGCAAAATTGATAATACTAACTCCTTTTCCTGCTTTCCGAATGGTTTGGTACTTAGTCACGTTCTTCGTTGACTTTTGTTTCTTCACTTTGTCCATCACTCCATATACTGCAAAGCAGAGTCTAGACATTCTTGGCAGGTCGCAGATGTTAATTTCAAAGTCCAGGGTCTCGTTCCAGACGAGATCATTTTTTCCAGAGACCTCGCTGCTTACAGCAGGTTCACACAGGAGCTCAGTTCCATGGAAAATGCCGGCCCTGATTTGAACCTACGGGAATGGGAAACAGATGGATCAAAGCAAGGCTGAGGCAAGATGCAAGTAGCTGCCTCAGAATGGATACAATGCAATTTCATGAAGGGATTTCATGCATCTGCTATTACAGATACGACCACCTGTATCTTATCCGTGGCCAAGAGTTGCACTTGCAATAACCTTACTTCGCAAGAGGGCATTGCAGAGGTTAAAAAAAACGGCAAATGAAGAACAAAACAATATCAAAATGCCAACAATATCCAAATGTGTGGCCTGCAGGATCCAGAATTAACCATGAAATGATTCTTTATTGTCATTGTCAGTGTACAGTACAGAGACAACAAAATGCATTTTTAGCATCTTTGACAAGGGCGTCGCGGTGTGCCCCGCGGCCGTAACATTCCATTACAGCAAAGGTGGGTGAATCTTGCCCAACGAAAACTGACAGTTTGAATTGAACCGGCTACCTTCCGGTTGCCAGCCAAACTCTTAGCCCATTGCGCTATCTGTCGTTCCATGGAAACCTGGTTTGAATTATGTAAATTTAAAAACACCTCCTCCTGCACCTATTTTCTATGTTTCTATAGGGGCTAGTGGAATCAAGGGATATGGGGAGAAGGCAGGCACAGGTTATTGATAGGGGGCGATCAGCCATGATCACAATGAATGGCGGTGCTGGCTCGAAGGGCCGAATGGCCTCCTCCTGCACCTCTTTTCCATGTTTCTATGTTTCTATGTAATTGCAGGTGCTCTAAATTCTCGTCCGTCAGAGGAAAAGCACTTCTTCAAAGCAGGTGTACGTTGAGGAGATTTTGTAGTGGAGCAGACAAAATGTGTAGGAAGGAACTGCAGATACTGGTAACACAAGATCACTGTGTTTTATTCAACAAAGTATGTGGGGGGTGAAATTATTTCTGTTGATTCAGGACATAGGGTTTGAAATTCTATTCTGTATTCACGACAATTTGTTCGATGGGACCAAATCTGGAGCCTAAGCTCTCAAATAGATGTTATCCAACCCAAAATAGTTTCACTGCAGCGTTCATTCACCAGTTCTTTCACATCCAGGGGTAAGTCACTGATACTGGGCCCTTCTTGACCTCGATTCTCTTTCCACAACTACCATATGTTAAGAGCATTTGCTCCTGAAGAACCTGCTATGTTAATACTTTTTTGCATATCTTTCATTCATTTGTTCTCGATCTCTCTACCTCACCATAGAAACATAGAAAATAAGTGCAGGAGTAGAGGCCATTCGGCCCTTCGAGCCTGCACCGCCATTCAATATGATCATTGCTGATCATCCAACTCAGTATCCAGTACCTGCCTTCTCTCCATACCCCCTGATCCCTTTAGCCCCAAGGGCCACATCTAACTCCCTCTTAAATATAGCCAATGAACTGTGGCCTCAACTGCCTTCTGTGGCAGAGAATTCCAGAGATTCACCACCTCTCTGTGTGAAAAATATTTTCCTCATCTCGGTCCTAAAAGATTCCCCCTTATCCTTAAACTATGACCCCTTGTTCTGGACTTCCCCAACATCGGGAACAATCTTCCTGCATCTAGCCTGTCCAACCCCTTAGGAATATTGTAAGTTTCTATAAGATCCCCCCTCAATTCAATGTGATCATGGCTGATCATCCCCAATCAGTACCCCGTTCTTGCCTTCTCCCCATATCCCCTGACTCCGCTATTTTTAAGAGCAATATCTAACTCTCTCTTGAAAGCATCCAGAGAACCTGCCTCCACTGCCCTCTGAGGCAGAGAATTCCACAGACTCTTGTCCACAATACTCTTGGTCATAATGAGTAATTAAAAGCAACACATTGCTGGAGGAACACAGCAGGTCAGGTGGCCTACGTTGAGTTATTCCACTACAAATAGAGTCAGACAGAATGGAAACAGGCCATTTGGCCCAACTCACCCATGCCAACCTAGATTTTTTTTTTTTTTTTTTTAATTTCAAAATAGACTTTATTCAATTGATAAATATATACAATTCCTGAACCATTCAAACAAACAAGATTCATCCGACATTTTCGGAGACTATACATATTTTTCCAGTACAATTTTTTACATTTGTCAAATTTCACCAAACAGTCCCCCACCCGTGCCACTCTGTGGCCCCTGTCCAAGTAATAAATATATACAATGTTTACACAGTGCGAAAATTCCATCTGACATTTTCATTTCCACAAAAATGTCCCCCACCCGTGCCACTGATGTGGCCCCCTGGCGCCATGCCAACCTAGATGCCTAATCTAAGGTAGTCCTAAATCCTTGCCATAGGTCTATACCCTCTAAACCTTTCCCATCCACACACTTGTCTAAATGTCTTTTAAATCTTGTTGTTGTACCTGTCTCAACTACTTCCTTTGGCAGCTAGTTCAAAATACCCAGCACCTTGTGCGTGAAGTTTTACAACACAGAAATGACCATGTCTGTGTCTATTTTTTTTTTGCCCATCTATCCTGATCTCATTTGTCTGCATTAATTAGGACTGCATTATTCTAATTCCATGGTTTAATGGGTTTTAAACATATTGATTGTATCCAATTCAACAACCCCCTCTGGCCACATGTTTCATTTACCAACGACTGTAACACAAATATATCCTTTATATTACATTTCAAACGCCTTCAAATATCTCACCTAAGTCTGAAGAAGGGTTTCGGCCCGAAACGTTGCCTATTTCCTTCGCTCCATAGATGCTGCTGCACCCGCTGAGTTTCTCCAGCTTTTCTGTGTAACCTTCTCACCTATGCCTTGTTGTGTTTGATATGCTTACAACGAGGAAGGGAATTGAACCATCTACCTTATTTATGCCTTTCATAAACTTACATACTTCTATCAGTTCACCCCTCAACCTCGCTCATTCCAGGGAAGACAAGCCCTGCTGATCCAAACTCCCCCCTTAATTAAAGTTCTCTAATCCAGGTAACATAGAAACATAGACAATAGGTGCAGGAGTAGGCCATTCGGCCCTTCGAGCCTGCACCACCATTCAATACGATCATGGCTGATCATCCAGCGAATAATCCTAGCTAATCTCCTCTTCGCTGCAACCGGTGCAATCACATCCTTTCCACGGTTTGGCAACCAGAAATGCACACAGTCTAACAAGTGCTTTGTAAAGTTGCAACAGATATTTTCAAGGCGGAGATAGATAGATTAGTACGGGTGTCAGAGGTAATGGGGGGAAGGCAGGAGAATTGGGGTAGGAGGGAGAGATAGATCAGCCATGATTGAATGGCGGAGTAGATTTGATGGGCCGAATGGCCTAATTTTACTCCTATTCCTTATGCCCTTATAACATCCTGACTTTCCCATGCTACGCTCCGATTTATGATGACAATATGCCTTTTTCACCAACTTATCAAACTGTGCGGCCACTTTTGGGGAATTCTGGACATGGACACCAAGGTCTCTCGGTGCATCAACTAGCATTTGAGCCAATTATTCACTAATACACAACGTTTCGGGTCGAAACCCTTCTTCAGACGTTTTGACCCGAAATGCTGCCTATTTCCTTCGCTCCATGGATGCTGCTGCACCTGCTGAGTTTGTCTACCTTCGATTTTCCAGCATCTGCAGTTCCTTCTTAAACATTATTCACTAATACTGTGTTTTGTGAATTTGTTAGCCGACAAAGTTTGACCTTATGTCAAACCTGCCTTGAATAAATGTTCAGATGCTTGCATCAGCCTGGGAGTATCTGAGAATATGCACCAAAGATGGATTTATGCCTCTTTGTGGCTCCACTGGACAAAGTGGAGCAAGAGTCATCAGTAATGACTGGAGCTGAGAGGAAGAGGAGGGAGAAGCAGAGAAGGCAGCTCCAGAGAGCGACAAATTAACGCTACTACACTGTGGTTGACCTACTCACTCCCCTCTCCTGGAATGTTACACCAAATCCCACTGCACTGGCACGTCTTAATACATCATTCATTGAGCCTTCATTCCCTCACTGGAGATCATTAACCTGGGTCTGGCATCAGAAACAATCACCAATCTATCAGTTATCAGCCAGTCTGAAGAAGGGTCTCGACCCGAAACATCACCCATTCCCTCTCTCCAGAGATGCTGCCTGTCCCGCTGAGTTACTCCAGCATTTTGTATCAGCCATCAAGTTACAAAATAAATCTGACTGCATCTGCTGATGGCAGGACTACATCGTTCAATCCCAGAAATCAAAAACTTGCTGTCAAATTTTCCCCACAGTTGAAATAAACAGTTTAAGGAGCGAGTCCTGACCTCATGGCCGTCCCACATACTATCTTTGATCCTGCCCTAAACGTTATTCCCTTTATCCTGTATCTGTACACTTGATTGTAATCATGTATAGTCTTTCCGTTGACTGGATAGTTCGCAACTAAAAGGCGTTTCATGTACCTTGGTACACGTGACAATAAACTAAACTAAACTAATACCACAATAGTTCTCACATTAAAAATGATGGGAATGTTCATTAAACACCCACTAAACATATCCCACAAATAGAAGACCTCACCATTATCATTAAACAAATTAACTTTTATGTAGAAGAATAACGTTTCATGTAGTCAGAAATTAATCATTATTTGAGACAAAACCGTTTTAACTTCCTGGTTCTTTTATATCTATCTTAGTGGCATGTTTCCTTCCCTTTACCACTTAATTCAACAAGGGATTAAACAATCAAGCTTTCTGGTTTTGACCTTTGTCCCAGTAAATGATATCAGTCGGATTGGTTAAAGAAATGATTGATTTTTTTCACCCAGGAGTCAGAATTGCTAAAAAGGCACTGCGCTCAAATGGATCTCAAATTACTATGAGCACCTGCACACAATATCTGCAGGCAGCTGAAAGTATAATGAAAAGCAAGCACCGTTCATTCATTATGTACCACAAATGCCAGCTAACTTCCATTTGAAGAACGCCAGCTAACTTCCATATGAATGGATTCACTAGCAGTGCAGATCACTTTAAACAAGAGTCAACAGACCAATGTGCCAGATTTGACGACGTTATTAACACAATGCCAAATGCAATATTGTCTCGAATTAAATTTCACAACCAACTATATTGCAATCTGAAATAGGGAGGCATAGATAGTTCATAAGTTCTGGGAGCAGAATTAGGCCATTCGGCCCATTGAGTCAACTCTGCCATTCAATCATGACTGATCTATCTCTCCCTCCGAACCCCATTCTCCTGCCTACTCCCCATAACCTCGGACACCCGCACTAATCAAGTGTCTGTCAATGTCCGCCTATTATATTAATTGACTTGGCCTCCACATCCGTCCGTGGTAATGAACTCCACAGATTCACCACCCTCCGACTAAAAATGTAGAAATAAAGTTTAATTTTTGGGAGGGAAAAGAGACCTTAACGGGCCACCTGTTTGCTGTTGTGGGCAAAGTGTCCAAGTGGTGCAACAAGTTGTTACAGAGAAAGGTTGAACAAGTTAGGGCTTTATTCTTTGGAGCGCAGAAGGTTAAGGGGGGACTTGATAGAGGTTTTTAAAATGATGAGAGGGATAGACAGAGTTGACATGGAAAAGCTTTTCCCACTGAGAGTAGGGAAGATTCAAACAAGGGGACATGACTTGAGAATTAAGGGACTGAAGTTTAGGGGTAACATGAGGGGGAACTTCTTTACTCAGAGAGTGGTAGCTGTGTGGAATGAGCTTCCAGTGAAGGTGGTGGAGGCAGGTTCGTTTTTATCATTTAAAAATAAATTGGATAATTATATGGACGGGAAGGGAATGGAGGGTTATGGTCTGAGTGCAGGTATATAGGACGAGGGGAGATTATGTGTTCGGCACGGACTAGAAGGGTCGAGATGGCCTGTTTCCGTGCTGTAATTGTTATATGGTTATATGGTGAGGTATTCCACTCGAAGTTCAGCCATCGTGAGAATCACAAGAGTCCGAATATCAGCAGCAGCCACCTCCCACAGGTTTAGCCACACAGCCACATGTGGGGAAAAAAGCCTGTGGTGAGGGAGGGCAACTGCATTAGCACATCGCAAGCAAAGAGAAAAGAAATCTGAAATTCAAAGCAGAAAAAACTGGGTAAGCTAGCAATGTCTACAGCTAGAGAAATCTCAATAGTTAGGACAAAGAAAAAGGCTCAGAGAGAGACAGGAGAGAGATGAAAATGCAGATCATTTGATACAAGTCACAAGCCCATTGCTACATCCGTCCAGCAGGAAAAAAGCCAATTCACTTGGATTTGAATGCTGCTTATATCGGACTGTAAATGGTGATTAAGCTGCCACATTGCCTCGCTACAAGCATGAAACAAATAATAATGGGGATGCATTGAATACATCTCCTCTGAATGTGAGTATCACCGAGAGCTGCTTTCACACTTCCTGCTGCCCAAATATGCTTTGTGAGGCTTTACGTTGCGATTGTGTCCATGTCCTTAAAACCGACTTTGCATTAGCAATGAGTACGACAATTAAACCCGGGTAACCACTGGTAAAACACGACTCCCCGCCGTAAACAAAGGAGGCACAAAAAGCAAATACAGAGAGCTGATTGTGAACACTGACCATGAGCTACTGTGGCTGTGGCATTCTTTAAAACATTTTATGTTGCTGTGCTCCTGGCACAGATTCCTGCCTGCCTGCCTGTGGACCGAGAAATCAAACCCGACCATTGTAGCCTGATGCTTACGAAGGAACTGTGCAGATGCTGGAAAATACGAAGGTACACAAAAATGCTGGAGAAACTCAGCGGGTGCAGCAGCATCTGTGGAGCGAAGGAAATAGGCAACGTTTCAGGCCGAAACCCTTGGAATTAGGCAACGTTTCGGGCCGATGCAGAACAATCTTCCTGCATCTAGCCTGTCCAACCCCTTAAGAAACTTACAAAATTCTTAAGGGGTTGGACAGGCTAGATGCAGGAAGATTGCTCCCGACGTTGGGGAAGTCCAGGACAAGGGGTCACAGCTTAAGGATAAGGGGGAAATCCTTTAAAACCGAGATGAGAAGAACTTTTTTCACACAGAGAGTGGTGAATCTCTGGAACTCTCTGCCACAGAGGGTAGTTGAGGCCAGTTCATTGGCTATATTTAAGAGTGAGTTAGATGTGGCCCTTGTGGCTAAGGGGATCAGGGGGTATGGAGAGAAGGCAGGTACGGGATACTGAGTTGGATGATCAGCCATGATCATATTGAATGGCGGTGCAGGCTTGAAGGGCCGAATGGCCTACTCCTGCACCTAATTTCTATGTTTCTATGAAACCCTTGGAAATAGGCAACGTTTCGGGCCGAAACCCTTGGAAATAGGCAACGTTTCGGGCCGAAACCCTCGGGTTTCGGCCCGAAACGTTGCCTATTTCCTTCGCTCCATAGATGCTGCTGCACCCGCTGAGTTTCTCCAGCATTTTTGTGTACCTTCGTATTTTCCAGCATCTGCAGTTCCTTCGTAAACATGAAGCTACAATGGTCGGGTTTGATTTCTCGATCCACGGGCAGGCAGGCATCTTTGTACCATTGCAACCTCATCCTTGCTACCAGGCTGGATGGCTGATTCTCAATGTTGGTTGTGAAATCTCACAATTATCAATAACTAATTGTTGATCAATCATTATTAAATACCAAATAAAGCATAATAAATCCATTATATTAAATTCAGAATACTAATTAAACATACATCATCTTCAGTACCAAAACATCACTTTTAAGTCTACATGCATTATCTCCAGATACTCAAGTGAATAGAGATCCACGAAAAAGTATCAAGTCAACAATCAGTGTACCCATTAGTCATAGGGGCAGAATTAGGCCATTCGGCCCATCGAGTCCACACCACCATTCAATCATGGCTGATCTATCTTTCCCTCTCAACCCCTTTTTCCTGCCTTCGCCCCATGACCTTTGACACCCTTACTAATCAAAATCCCGTCAATCTCCGCTTCCAAAATACCTATTGACTTGGTCTCCACAGTCATCTGTGGCAATGAATTCCACCACCCTCTGACTCAATAAATTCCACCTTTTCCATGGCCTAGGCATGTCTTTTTATTCTGAGGCTGTGCCCTCTGGTCCTAGACTCTCCCACTAGTGGAAACATCTTTTCCACATCCACTCTATCCAGGCCTTTTATTTGATTCGGTAAAATTCAATGAGGTCCCCCCTCATCTTTCTATATTCCAGCTAGTACAGACCCAGAGTTGTCTAATGCTCAACGTACAAGTTGCCTCCACTGGGGGGAAAAATAATTCCTTCAAGGAGTTTAAATATAAATAATGTGGTGCACCTGAAAATCTTGTTAACACAGAATAGAGGAATTCTGTGCATATTTCTGGGCGTCTTAATGCAAGTTGGGAATTCCATCACGGTTTAGGACAGAATCTTCATCTGGTCCAGCACAACCTCCCCACTAATCAACCACAACATCTCAATCCCACAACATGTAAAATCCACCCAAGGGAAGATTAATACAGGGATCATTCAAATATAGAAACATAGAAATTAGGTGCAGGAGTAGGCCATTCGGCCCTTCGAGCCTGCACCGCCATTCAAAATGATCATGGCTGATCATCCAACTCAGTATCCCGTACCTGCCTTCTTCCCATACCCCCTGATCCCCTTAGCCACAAGAGCCACATCTAACACCCTCTTAAATATAGCAAATTAACTGTGGCCTCAACTACTTTCTGTTGCAGATAAATCCACAGATTCACCACTCTCTGTGTAAAAAATGATTTTTGCAACTCAGTCCTAAAGGATTTCCCTCTTATCCTTAAAGTGTGACTCCTTGTTCCGGACTTCCCCAACATCGGGAACAATCTTCCTGCATCTAGCCTGTCCAACCCCTTAAGAATTTTGTAAGTTTCTATAAGATCCCCCTCAATCTTCTAAATTCTAGCGTGTACAAGCCGAGTCTATCCAGTCTTTCTTCATATGAAAGTCCTGCCATCCCAGGAATCAGTCTGGTGAACCTTCTCTGTACTCCCTCTATGGCAAGAATGTCTTTCCTCAGATTAGGAGACCAAAACTGTACGCAATACTCCAGGTGTGGTCTCACCAAGACCCTGTACAACTGCAGTAGAAACCTCCTTGCTCCTATACTCAAATCCTTTTGCTATGAATGCTAACATACCATTCGCTTTCTTCACTGCCTGCTGCACCTACATGCCTACATTCAATGACTGGTGGACCATGACACCCAGGTCTCGTTGCATCTCCCCTTTTCCTAATCGGCCACCATCGGTTTAGGGAGTATTAGCTGCAGAGAGAGGTGGGACAGACTGGGATTGTTTTCTCTGGACTGCTGGAGGTTGAGGGGAGACCATATGTAGGGTGGACAGTCAAACCCCCCTCCCCCAACTACTAACATTCCCTTTGATCATGCCAGACAAATGACACTTTAAAAATGTCCAGGATATCCTTGAAGTGTCTTGTCACAAAAGGAGCTGGGAAAGATTGTGTGAAATATTGTGGAAAAAATATGGGATAATGGGGCAATGCTGGAACACTCCCATCGTACACATATATAACACTATCTTGTACATTTAAAATCCACTTTTTTATCATTTAATTTTAAACAGAACAGTCGTACCCACCCGCAAAGCTTCATCTGCATTTACTTTATTCCCTCGGACAAGAACAATCTTGAAAGGAACATTTACATCCCAAATACTATTCGTCATTTGCTGAAAAAGAAGAACATGAAGCAGAAATTAATATCAGCATCCTTTCTATTCAACCTGTAGGTCAAAAAATAAATACTAATTATTCTGACAATTATCAACAGTATCATTTTAAAGTGTTGAACGCAACTTATTAACACGTTGAAAGTTGTAACACTTGAAGCAAGAGTGGCAAGAAGACATTTAAAATAGGGCGAATTAAAAATGTATTACTCAACCATTTCATCTTTTCTGACAATCATGTGAACCCATTTCACTTTAGTACATAGGTATTTTTAAAATCTTCATTCAAAAACTCATGCATATCTAAGATTCTAGACTTGTTTAACAAGTGAGATGTAATGACGTTTTTTTTTCCTGCCTCATGAGCCTCAAATCTAAGGGCACAGCTAAGAATAAGGAAAAGGCTGTTTAAAACTGCAAAGAGAATGAATGTCTTCACTTCAAGGATGGTGAACATTTGGTATTCTTTCCCCCAGGAGCCTGTGCACTGTGGACGCAAGAAACTGCAGGTGCTAGAATCTTGAGCAAAACACAAAGTGCTGGAAGAATTCAGTGGGTCGAGCAGCATCTGTAGAGGGAATGGATAGGTGGCATTTCGAATCAGGACCCTTCTTCAGGGGTGTATATTGTGTTTATTGTAAATGTCCAAAGTAGTATAGATTTGTAGGTTAATTGGCTTGGTACAAATGTAAAATTGTGTCTAGTGTGTGTAGGGTAGCATACTAGCGGGAATCGCTGTAGATAGAAACATAGAAACATAGAAATTAGGTGCAGGAGTAGGCCATTCGGCCCTTCCAGCCTGCACTGCCATTCAATATGATCATGGCTGATCATCCAACTCAGTATCCCGTACCTGCCTTCTCTCCATACCCTCTGATCCCCTTAGCCACAAGGGCCACATCTAACTCCCTCTTAAATATAGCCAATGAACTGTGGCCTCGACTACCCTCTGTGGCAGAGAGTTCCAGAGATTCACTAGATAGTGTGGATCGCTGGTCTGTACGGACTCGGTGGGCCGAAGGGCTTGTTTCCGCACTGTATCTCAAAACTAAACTAAATATCAAAGGAATGACGGATTACTAGGTTTGGGGGGGATATGGAAACAAAGCTGGGAAATGGCACTAGGGTAAAATCAACCTCACTGAATTAAAGGCTTACTCCACTGCTTATTTCATATATATACACTCAACTTCGCAGCACAGCTGGCAAAGTGATTTCCATGACTCTGCTGTTAGCAAGGAAGTCATAAATAATAGTTATGTCTGCAAAAATAAGTTATTTTTAATTGAAACTCAGTTGTATTTCTGCAAAGGGTGCAAGGCGAGGTTGGTGAGATAGATATGCATTAAGTTCTGAAACTTTTGATGCTGCACCAGACTGTGGAATAGATTAATTGTAAACTCAATTTTAAAATCGCCATGACATTTATTTTTAAGTACATAAAGTACATTAAGCATAAAAACTGATAAATTGTATTCAAGGTTACGGTTGGGCAGCTAGTATTTAATTCTGCACACAATGGGACAATGACCTCACTTTATTTATCACAGAATGGAGATCATCTATTTTCAGACATTTCCTTCCACTCATAAACGTATATTCAATCATGCCAATTGTCTATTGTAATAATGGCTTTGACTATCTGTCAGTGAAAACTATAGGCTCACAGTGAAACAAAACTCGGGGGAAAATTCAGCATCTCATTTCATTGCCACATCTTTTGACAAACAAGCATACTAGCCACATCTAGTCACATCGCCAAGGACTGCTCTCACCCCAACCATGGACTGTTTACCCTCCTACCATCCGGGAGGCGCTACAGGTCTCTCCGTTGCCAAACCAGCAGGTCGAGGAACAGCTTCTTCCCGGCGGCTGTCACTCTACTCAACAACGTACCTCGGTGACTGCCAACCACACCACCCCCCCACCCCCCGGACACTTATTATTATTTATTCAAATCATTTGCTATGTCGCTCTTCCAGGGAGATGCTAAATGCATTTCGTTGTCTCTGTACTGTACACTGACAATGACAATTAAAATTGAATCTGAATCTGAATCTGAATAGGGCCAATCCTTTCATGCCCTGATATTGTTCCAATGTACATTACAGCTGTGGGAATGCTTTCAATATTCCACTATTCATTAGTATTCCAATATTCATTAGTAAAGTCAAGATCATCTATTTTAGGAAAGGGACACAAACTGCTGGATTAACTCAAAGTGTCAGGCAGCATCTCTCGTGAACATGGATTTGCGATGATTTGGGTCAGGGCCCTCCTTCAGACTGATTGTGGGGCTGGGTGGGGCTGGGGAGGGGAGTGTGATGGAGCTATAGAGTAGAGTCA
Organism: Leucoraja erinaceus; assembly: GCF_028641065.1. Lineage (NCBI taxonomy): Eukaryota > Metazoa > Chordata > Chondrichthyes > Rajiformes > Rajidae > Leucoraja > Leucoraja erinaceus. The sequence continues at coordinate 52,531,300 of NC_073390.1, forward strand.
TACGGAGTGGAAACAGGCCCTTCAGCCCAACTTGCCCATACCGACCAAAATGTCCCAGCTACAGTAGTCCCACCTGCCCGCGTTTGGCCCATATCCCTCCAAACCTGTCCTATCCATGTACCTGTCTAACTATTTCTTAAACATTGGGATAGTCCCTATCTCGACTCCCTCCACTGGTATGTAAGAAGGAACTGCAGATGCTGGAAAATCAAAGGTAGACAAAAGTGTGGGAGAAACTCAGCGCGTGCAGCAGCATCTATGGAGCGAAGGAAATAGGCAACGTTTCGTCCCGAAACGTTGCCTATTTCCTTCACTCCATAGATGCTGCTGCACCCGCTGAGTTTCTCCAGCACTTTTGTCTACCTACCTCCTCTGGTAGCTCACTCCATACACCTACCACCCTTTGTGTGAAAAGTTTACCCCTCAGATTCCTATTAAATATTTTCCCCTTCATCTTAAACCTCGATTCCCCTACTCTGGGCCAGAGACACTGTGCATCATCTACCTGATCTATTCCCTTCATGGTTTTATACACCTCTATAAGTTCACCCATTATCCTCCTGCGCTCCAATGAATAGAGTCCCAGTCTACTCAATCTCCCTCAAGTCAACCACCTCATAAACCTTCTCTGTAGCAGTTCCTTCTTTCTACATCTATTTCAAGAACTTTGGGCAAAGGTTACATATTGGCTCGGACAACAAAGAGAGCTCTCCTTCTCTCCTCAGGAATCCATTATCTCCGGGGCGGGAAAAGGGGCAAATGGATTCAATAGGTTATTTCATAAGTTCCACCTCATGACTGAGCAGCAACCTCTCAGTGTTGCCTTGTCAGCTTATAGTTTGTGCTGCAATCTTCTGACTCTGTGGACGTCAACCAAACCACAAGGTTCACTGAAACAAAGACTAAGTGTGAGGTTGCGGCACATTTACCAGCTCTCCAGTCTACCAAACACTCTTGGTCCTCAATATAACAAAGTGGAATGATCAGCTTCGTACATAACATGGTCAAGATGAGTTCAATAAAAAAAGCTCTATGTCAGCTCACTAACAGCGAGTACTGCACTGAAGCATTAGCTTCCATTTGTTTGTTTCTGTTGTAGTTGATTCATTGGATATCTTTGTTGTTCTGACCCCACAGACACAAACATCTTCAAAGGTAGCGGAGTCAATGGATATGGGGGGGGAAGGCAGGAACGGGATACTGATTGGGGATGAGCAGCCATGATTACAGTGAATGGTGAAGGTCCGAATGGCCTACTCCTACACCTATTGTCTATTGTCCATTGATTCTGAGAGGCGACTTTATTTATCAGAGAGTTAGATAGAGCTCTAGGGGCTAGTGGAATCAAGGGATATGGGGTGAAGGCAGGCAAGGGTTATTGATTGGGGACGATCAGCCATGATCACAATGAATGGCGGTGCTGGCTCGACGGGCCGAATGGCCTCCTCCTGCACCTATTTTCTATGTTTCTAACAATCCTCAAACTCATCCTGAAGAGCGGCATGGTGGCGCAACAGTAGAGTTGCTGCCTTACAGTGCACGGAGACCAGGTTAGACCCTGACTACGGGTGCTGTCTGTACAGAGTTTGCACGTTCTCCCCGTGACTTTTCTCCGAGATCCTCTGTTTCCTCCCACACTCCAATGACGTGCAGTTCTGTAGATTAATTGGCTTGGTATAAGGTAAATTGTCCCTAGTGTGTGTAGGAGAGTATTAGTGGTGCGGGGATCGCTGGCTGGTGCGGACTCGGTGGGCCGAAAAGCCTCTTGTCCTAAACTAAACTTAAAAAACACTAAACTAAACCAATGATATCAAGAGACCAGCAAACCATTTTTCCTCTAGAGATGACTTGACGGCCATCTTGAGTAACATCCACTGGCGTGTCCATTCAGTCCCTGTTTCACACTCTGGTTGCTAGAAATCGGGGTTCTGCATTCCTACCTTGTGGCTTTGGCAGAACGAGCTGCCGGAGGAGATAGTTGAGGCAGGGACTACAGCAACTTTTACGAAACAATTCAATTAGACATTTACATGGATGGAACAGGTTTAGAGGGATATGGGCCAAACACATGCAGGTGGGACTAGTGAAGATGGGACATGTAGGTCAGTGTGGACAAGTTGGGCCGAAGGGCCTGTTTCCACGCTGCATGACTCTATAACACAACGGGAGACCACATCATTTTAAACAGCACATACAAATAAGATATGGCAGCTGCTGCCTGCATTACTTACAGCAATAGTCCGTCTCTTCGGTGGAAGAGGGAGAGGAGCAGAGGATATTTTCCGATGTAAGGCCATGCCGATGGCTGACATTTCTAGATCACACAGCTCTTTGATGGCTCTGCACTCCATCACAGTCAACTGAGGGTGTGTTCCATTTAACACACAGTTCCTGATGTACTGAAAAGTATGAAAATCACAAAGTAAGCAGAAGGGCCTTGCTCAACCCACAGCAAAACCTCGAACCCACATTAGGTCTGTACTCCCCACATTCAACAGGAAAGGCAAAAAGCACAGCACGTCCAGACTTGACGGGGATACAAACAGGTTACAGGATTTTGGCAATGTTAATAAAACAAAACAAATTGCAAGTACAAATTTAAGACGGCATAGTCTTACAGCAAAGGGCAGCACGGTGGAGTTGCTGCCTTACAGCGGTAAAGAACCAGGTTCGATCCAGAACTCGGGTACTGTCTGTATGGAGTTTGTATGTTCTCCCCGTGCAGGCACGGGAATCGCTATCAAAATATGGAGGAGACCGGAGGGGAGATACAATTTATTGGCAGCCGCGCGCACATGCGCACACTCACACACGCGCGAGGCTTCGGAGGCTCAATCCAGCGCTAAATGCAGCTCAACTCCTCCTGTCTCGCCGGTTTAATCTACAGCCCTGCCTGGACTGAACGGGACACTGGGCACTTCTACTGCAGTTGTACAGGGTCTTGGTGAGACCACACCTGGAGTATTGCGTACAGTTTTGGTCTCCAAATCTGAGGAAGGACATTATTGCCATAGAGGGAGTGCAGAGAAGGTTCACCAGACTGATTCCTGGGATGTCCGGACTGTCTTATGAAGAAAGACTGGATAGACTTGGTTTATACTCTCTAGAATTTAGGAGATTGAGAGGGGATCTTATAGAAACTTACAAAATTCTTAAGGGGTTGGACAGGCTAGATGCAGGAACATTGTTCCCGATGTTAGGGAAGTCCAGGACAAGGGGTCACAGCTTAAGGATAAGGGGGAAATCCTTTAAAACCGAGATGAGAAGAACTTTTTTCACACAGAGAGTGGTGAATCTCTGGAACTCTCTGCCACAGAGGGTAGTTGAGGCCAGTTCATTGGCTAAATTTAAGAGGGAGTTAGATGTGGCCCTTGTGGCTAAGGGGATCAGGGGGTATGGAGAGAAGGCAGGTACGGGATACTGAGTTGGATGATCAGCCATGATCATATTGAATGGCGGTGCAGGCTCGAAGGGCCGAATGGCCTACTCCTGCACCTAATTTCTATGTTTCTATGTTTCTATGACACCAGCGCTGCTTCCCCCACTGGGTTTTAAAATCCGGATTACAAAAAATGGGGGGGGGGGGGGAATTGTCCCCCATCCCTCAAAACAGGGGGGGGGGACGTTTCCCACCAGGTCCCCCCGGGATTTCTGCGCCTGTCCCCGTGACCTGCGTGGGTTTTCTCCGGGTGTTCCGGTTTCCTCCCACACTTGTAGGTTTATTGGCCTTGGTAAAAACATTGTACATGGTCCAGAGTGTGTGTAGGATAGTGCTAATGTACGGGGATCGCCGGGCAGCCTGGGTTCGGTGGGACTAAGGGCCTATTTCCACGCTGTATCTCTAAACTAAACTAAACAAAGCTTAGCTTCAAACATTTAAGTATTATTAATTAAATATTTAGGCTTTAGGAATTGGTACAAGTAACAGGGAAATGTTTAATACTCCAAACCCTGGAAAATGCCGCAGTCAATGGAACACATGGGACCTATTATAAAAGGCTTGAGCTATGGAATCTGTGCTATTGAATCTGCGCTTCCAGTATTCTTGCTATTGTTGGCACAATAATCAAAGAAAAGGAATTCCGAACACCTCCAAATCAATATTTTTGTAGGTTTTGAGCTCCTGCTGGGTGTTTATTTAAATGTCGAACAGCTAGACTTACTTATAGCATTTTACAGTCAGCAGATGCGGAGTTTTGCTTTCAGAGGATCAGCACTAAAATTGCCCGATGTACGAAATAAAGACCAAGGAGCAAATGACAAACCCTGGACCTAATACTGAACTAGAAAATAAGTCTATATTATCCACTATCAAATATCATCATCAAACATGCAAGATTGTTTCCCGGGTAGACAAGAGTGCTGGAGAAACTCAGCGGGTGCGGCAGGAACTTCGCTCCACAGATGCTGCCGCACCCGCTGAGTTGCTCCAGCACTTTTGTCTACCTTCGATTTTCCAGCATCTGCAGTTCCTTCTTAAACAAATTGTTTCCCATGTTGGATTGACACTAGAATTTAAAACATTTACATTTTATCTCATCTATTTTTAGCTGCATTAGTTTAATTAGTACGAAGAACAGGCCCTTCAACCCACCGAGTCCGTGCCGACCAGCGATCCCCACACATTGACACGATCCTACACACTAGGGACAATTTACAATCTTTACCGAAGCAAATTAAGCTACAAATCGGTACGTCTTTGGAGTGTGGGAGGAAACCGGGGCACCTGGAGAAAACCTACACGGTCAGGGGGAGAACGTACAAACTCCATACAGACAGCACCTGTAGTCGGGATCGAACCCGGGTCTATGGCGCTGTAAAAGGCAGTAATTCTACTGCAGCACCTCTGTGCCACTCCTTAAGCAAGCTTTACTGAGTTATTACCATTAAACGTGATAAAAAAAGTATTTAAAAGAAAAAAGTTAAAAGATGCACTTTAAAAGCTGTCAGTTACACTGGTTAAATGTCATAAAGATGTACAGTACAGTACAAAAACAGGCCATTCGGCATACCTAGTCCATGCCACCCAAGTTGACATTGGGTTAGTCTCATCTACTTGCATTTGGCAATATCCCTCTAAACAATTCCTATGCATAAATCAGCCCAAATACCTTTCAAAAGTCAAAATGATATCCAATTCTATACTTTCCTTTGGCTCATTCCCGATTGGCTCCGTCCCGGACGGAGGTGGAACGTGTTTCTAGCTTCAGGTTCCTGGGTGTTAACATCTCCGATGACCTCTCTTGGACCCACAATACCTCAACTCTGATCAAGAAGGCTCACCAGCGTCTCTTCTTCCTGAGGAGACTGAAGAAGGTCCATCTGTCTCCTCAGATCCTGGTGAACATTCTACCGCTGCACCATCGAGAGCATCCTTACCAACTGCATCACAGTATGGTATGGCAACTGCTCTGTCTCCGACCGGAAGGCATTGCAGAGGGTGGTGAAAATTTCCCAACGCATCACCGGTTCCTCACTCCCCTCCATTGAGTCTGTCCAAAGCAAGCGCTGTCTGCGGAGGGCGCTCAGCATCGCCAAGGACTGCTCTCACCCCAACCATGGACTGTTTACCCTCCTACCATCCGGGAGGCACTACAGGCCTCTCCGTTGCCGGACCAGCAGGTCCAGGAACAGCTTCTTCCCGGCGGCTGTCACTCTACTCAACAACGTACCTCAGTGACTGCCAATCACCACCCCCCCCCGGACACTCCTCCCACAGGAAAAACACTATGTCTGTATATATGCTAATGTAAATATGTATTCAAATCATATGCTATGTCGCTCTTCCAGGGAGATGCTAAATGTATTTCGTTGTCTCTGTACTGTACACTGACAATGACAATTAAAGTTGAATCTGAATCTGAATCTGATATGGATTGTCCTCTGAATGAAAAGATTGCCTCTTAAATTTCTCCCTTCTCACCTTAAGCCTGTGCCCTCTAGCTTGATAATCCTGTACTCTGGAAAAAAGACTGAGCATTCATCTTTTTTTTTGTTGCATTTAGTAATAACCAAAGGAAAGAGAAGGAAAATGGGCACAATGCCTCTCCCACAAGCCCCTGAACAGTCTCACGAGAACAGAACCCAGAGTCCACGCTCTCATTTGCAACCTGATTAAATCATCATCTCAAAGGGCTTCCTGTTTCTTTTTAAGACGTCAAACACTAAGGCCTGTCATGGGTCTAAAATGCTCAGCGTTGGGGGTGGGTGGGCAAAGAAGAACATGTGGAATATTCATAAGATCATAACTGTGTAGCCCCCGGACATAATGCAAACTCCATTTTCAAGTTCGCTGACGACAGCGCCTTTGTGGGAAGAATTACAGATGGTGATGAGTCGGTGCATAGAAGTAAGATCAACCAATTGACCAAATGGTGCCATCACAACAACCTGGCTCCCAATATCAGCAACACCAAAGAACTGATTGGGGACTTTGGAAGAGGAAGGTTGAGGATCCACAATCATGTTTACATCAGTGGGACAAGAGTGGAGAGAGTCTTAAACTTCAAATTCCTGGGCGTGCACATTTCCCACGATCTTTCCTGGACCCAACACACTGATGCAATCATAAAGAAAGCACAAAGGTAGACAAAATTGCTGGAGAAACTCAGCGGGTGCGGCAGCATCTATGGAGCGAAGGAAATAGGCAACATTTCGGGCCAAAACCCTTCTTCAGACTATGCAGGGTGGCGGGTGGGTGTGGGGGGGGGGGGAAGAAGAAAGGAAGAGGAGGAGCCAGAGGGCTAGAGGGAGTACTGAGAAGGAGAGGAGACAGCAAAGGCTACCGGAGATTGGAGAAGTCAATGTTCATGCCGCTAGGGTGCAGACTGCCCAAGCGGAATATGAGGTGCTGCTCCTCCAGTTTCCGGTGGTGCTCACTCTGGTCATAGAGGAAGCCCAGGACAGAGAGGTCGGATTCGGAACGGGAGGGGGAGTTGAAGTGCTGAGCCACCGGGAGATCAGGTTGGTTAATGCGGACCGAGCGGAGGTGTTGGCCGAAACGATCGCCAAGCCTATTCTTGGTCCCACCCGCACACCCGCTGAGTTGCTCCAGCAATTTTGTCGCTACATCGGTGAGACCTTGGCAATCATTTCGCCGAACACCTCCGTTCAGTGTGGGAGGGAGCGAGGGAGGGAGGGCGGGCAGGCGGGGCAGGGCAACCTTTCAGGCTGATTCTCACTGTATGGCAGAGTCTGCCATACAACTTCTTGCTTGCACTGATGAAACTTCTGTGGCACAGGATTCTGCTGAACTCACAAGATTGTTGCCACTGCAACTCAAAGGCAAAAACCCACTGAACGGCAGCTGAGACAACCCTAGCCTGTTAAATACTAGACCGAGAAGTATAATTACTAAACAATCCCCAGCTGTACAAGTAACATTTGTCAGGCTGTCATATCCAACACTCGTATTGAGTCATAGAGTAATACAGCATAGAAGCAAGTGCTTGGGCCTCGCTTGCCCATGCTGACCAAGATGCCTCATCTACACTAGTCCCACCTGCCTACATTTGGCCCACATCACTCTAAACCTTCCCTAACCATGTACCTGTCCAACATTGTCTAAATGTTGTTATAGTACCTGCCTCAACTCAATCCTCCGACAGTGTGTTCCATAAACTGTGGAAAAGTTACCATTCAGATTCCTATTAAATCTGTCCCCTCTTACATAGAAACATAGAAACATAGAAATTAGGTGCAGGAGTAGAGGCCATTCAGCCCTTCGAGCCTGCACCGCCATTCAATATGATCATGGCTGATCATCCAACTCAGTATCCCGTACCTGCCTTCTCTCCATACCCCCTGATCCCCTTAGCCACAAGGGCCACATCTAACTCCCTCTTAAATATAGGCAATGAACTGGCCGCAACTACCCTCTGTGGCAGAGAGTTCCAGAGATTCACCACTCTCTGTGTGAAAAAAGTTCTCCTCATCTCGGTTTTAAAGGATTTCCCTCTGATCCTTAAGCTGTGACCCCTTGTCCTGGACTTCCCCAACCTTACCTTAAACCTTTGTCCTGTGGTTCATCATTCACCCTCCTCTGGGTAAAATACTCTGTGCATCCACCCTATCTATTTCCCTCATGATCTTATACACCTCCACAGGATCACCCTTCATCCTCCTGTGCTCTAAGGAATAAAGTCCCTGCCAGAAACACCTCCCCTGTAGCTCAAGCCCTCACGTCCAGGAAACATCCTCATTAATCTTCTCTGCATTCTTTCCAGCTGAACATTATCCCTGCTATGACAGGGTACAGGATCCAAAATTGATGCATACACCACAAACGTTAGAACTAGTTTAAATATTGAAGACTTTTAAGAATTGTATTCTCTACTTTCACTTCTGTTCCCCGTCATCATTCAATTTGCATGGTAATTATAGAGGAAGAAACAAAATAACATATCCCAAATATGAGAGGACTTGCTGATTGACCTACCCGGAATTGAATCAGCGGTTCCTCACCAAACAGGTACTCCTGCTTCCCACTCACGCACAGCAGAAAATCTCGCGGATTGAAGTCCTCGTTCTCCTTCCCATGGTTGGTCATCTGTTTCCTGATGGCAAGTTCGTTCAAGCCAAACGGTTTCAAGTCGGGAGATATTTGGAAATTGAAGATATCCTGCAGGAACAGAACAATTTACATTTTCTCGGATGAAGATCTCATTTACTTCGTCAAGTCAAGTCAAGTTTATTTGTCACATACACATACGAGATGTGCAGTGAAATGAAAGTGGCAATGCTCGCGGACTTTTGTGCAAAAGACAAACAACAAAACAACCAAACAAATTATAGACACAATCATATAACCATATAACCATATAAACATATAACAATTACAGCACGGAAACAGGCCATCTTGACCCTTCTAGTCCGTGCCGAACACATAATCTCCCCTAGTCCCATATACCTGCGCTCAGACCATAACCCTCCATTCCCTTCCCATCCATATAACTATCCAATTTATTTTTAAATGAAAAAAACGAACCTGCCCCCACCACCTTCACTGGAAGCTCATTCCACACAGCCACCACTCTCTGAGTAAAGAAGTTCCCCCTCATGTTACCCCTAAACTTCAGTCCCTTAATTCTCATGTCATGTCCCCTTGTTTGAATCTTGCCTACTCTCAGTGGGAAAAGCTTTTCCACGTCAACTCTGTCTATCCCTTTCATCATTTTAAAAAACCTCTATCAAGTCCCCCCTTAACCTTCTGCGCTCCAAAGAATAAAGCCCTAACTTGTTCAACCTTTCTCTGTAACTTAGTTGCTGAAACCCAGGCAACATTCTAGTAAATCTCCTCTGTACTCTCTCTATTTTGTTGACATCCTTCCTATAATTAGGCAACCAAAATTGTACACCATACTCCAGAAATGGCCTCACCAATGCCTTGTACAATTTTAACATTACATCCCAACTTCTATACTCAAATATACACTATATTCTATACTCTATCATAACACACATATTCTTTTACATAATAAATGTTTGGCATAGGCACTCTGGTCATTGTTGGTCGTGAGTTGTGATTTACACACTCAGCCGCTGTGCGGGGATCGCTGGTCGGCACGGACTTGGTGGGTTGAAGGGCCTGTTTTCGTGCTAACTAAACTAATGCAGCTAAAAATAGATGACTTGAAATGTAAATGTTTGAAATCCGAGTGTCAATCCCACATGGGAAACAATTTGTTTAAGAAGGAACAGCAGATGCTGGAAAATCGAAGGTAGACAAGAACGACACAGTGCCTTACAGCGCCAGAGACCCGGGTTCGACCCTCACTATGGGTGCTGCCTGTAGGGAGTTTGCACGATCTCCCCGTGACCTGCCTGGGTTTTCTCCGGGATCTCCAATTTCCTCCTACACTCCAAAGACGTACAGGTTTGCAAGTTAATTGGCTTGGTATAATTGTAAATTGTCCGGAGTGTGCAGGGATCGCTGGTCAGTGTGGACTCGGTGGGCCAAAGCGCCTGTTTCTGCGCTGTAGCTCTAAACTAATCTAAAGTGTGGCCATGGCAACAACACAAAAGTAGGAAGACCCATCTCATTCCATTATCTCCATCCCTCTGTACTGTACGTAGAACAGGCCCTTCAGCCCCAGAGTGCCTGTGCCAAACATGCTGACAAAATAAAACTAATCTCATCTACCAGCAAATGTTCCGTATATCTCCATTCTCTGCATATCGATGTGCCCATCTAAAAGCCTGTTATACACCCCCCCATTATCGTATCTGCCTCCACAACCACCCTTGGCAGCATGTTCCAGGTACCCATCCACCTCAGTATACCAGACCAACCCCAGCACAACTTTCCCCCTCTCATCTTTTAGATATACCTAATGTCTTTAGGGTATTTCTACCCTAGGGAAAATGGTTCTGACTCGCCATCCTTTCTCTGCTTTTCAGTAGGTTATATACTTCTATCTAGTCTCCCTCCCCTCAACCTCAGGTGCTCCAGAGAAAACAATCGAGATCTGTCTAACCTCTCAGTGGAGCTAATGCTCCGTAATCCAGGCAGCATTCTGGTAAACCTCTTCCACATTCTCGCGAAAACCTCTACATCCTTCCTCGGATGGAATGGCCGAAACTGTACGCAATATTCCAAATGCAGACTAACCAAAGTCTTATAGAGTTGGCATCATGACTTCCTGACTCATACCTATGAAGGCAATCATACAAGATGCCTTCTTTACATAAAAACATAGAAAATAGGTGCAGGAGTAGGCCATTCGGCCCTTCGAGACTACACCGCCATTCGATATGATCATGGCTGATCATCCAACTCAGTATCCCATCCCTGCCTTCTCTCCATACCCCCTGATTAGATTAGATTAGATTCCTTTATTGTCATTCAGACCTTTCGGTCTGAACAAAATTATGTTTCCCTTTAGCCACAAGGGCCACATCTAACTCCCTCTTAAATATAGCCAATGAACTGGCCTGCACCTTGTATACCACCTTGCATATCGGCACTTCATTTAAGCTAACCCTCCCTGTATACAAACTTGTGTTCAAATGACTTTGATGCAGTTGATGCAATGCCAGTGACCTAACATAAATAATGTATCTAGGTGGATTCAAGTTTAGTGTCAGAGAGCCATACCACATGATGTGTGAAGAAGGGTCTCGACCCGAAACGTTGCCAATTCCTTCGCTTCATAGATGCTGCCTCACCCGCTGAGCTTCTCCAGCATTTTTTGTCTACCTTCGATTTTTCCAGCATCTGCAGTTCTTTCTTAAAGATAGAAACAGGCTCCTTTGGTCCAACTCGCCCATGGTGACCAAGATGCCCCAAACAACCTCCTCTGGCAGCTTGTCCCATATACCCATCACCTCTATGTTTCTCTCTCAGTTTCCAATTAAATCTTACCCCCCTCACCTTCTTTGACTACTGACGACTATACTACAACCTTGCTGGAACACAGGCAGTGGACGAGGCTAGTATTGCAACCAGCCATGTTGTTCAGTTAAAGGTAGACAAAAATGCTGTAGAAACTCAGCGGGAACTTGGATTTTTCCAGCATCTGCAGTTCTTTCTTAAACATTGTTCAGTTAAACTCTTAAATGAATAATAATAATAATATTAATAATAATAATAATAATAAATACTTTATTGGTCCCCTCAGGGAAATTCAGATGTCCAGAAGCCCCCAACTAACAAACCCACACATTCAAAACGAAAGCAGACAGAAAAGATATAAAATACCATGTGGACACAACCCGAGTGCAATAAATACCAATAATTCCGGTTTGCTTCCAGTTCCCCGTGCTGGCGAGAGCAGGAACAGGGAGATACGGGACCTGAACGTGTGGCTGAGGAACTGGTGCACGGGGCAGGGATTTAGATTCTTAGATCACTGGGATCTGTTTTGGGGTAAGGGGGAACTGTACAAAAGGGACGGATTGCATCTTAACAGGTGTGGGACCAGCATTCTGGCAGGCAGGTTTGCCACTGCTACACGGGTGGCTTTAAACTGAATAAGGGGGGTGGGGTGTTGAATGGGACAGTGGAGGATGGAGTTAAAGGGAAAGGGTTTCTTAAATGTGTGAGCGTAGCGACCGAAGGGTGTAAAATGAGGGTAGAAGAAATAGGTAGCAAGGTGAAAAGTAAAAGTGGCAGGCAGACAAAACCAGGGCAAAAATCAAAAAGGGCCACTTTTCAACATAATTGTGTAAGGGGTAAGAGTGTTGTAAAAACAAGCCTGAAGGCTTTGTATCTCAATGCAAGGAGCATTCGTAATAAGGTGGATGAGTTGAATGTGCAGATAGCTATTAATGACTATGATATAGTTGGGATCACGGAGACATGGCTCCAGGGTGACCAAGGCTGGGAGCTGAACATCCAGGGATATTCAATATTCAGGAGGGATAGACAGAAAGGAAAAGGAGGTGGGGTAGTGTTACTGATTAGAGAGGGGATTAATGCAATGGAAAGGAAGGACATTAGTTTGGAGGATGTGGAATCGGTATGGGTAGAGCTGCGAAACACTAAGGGGCAGAAAACGCTGGTGGGTGTTGTGTACAGGCCACCTAACAGTAGTAGTGAAGTTGGAGATGGTATCAAACAGGAAATTAGAAATGCGTGCGACAAAGGCAAAACGGTTATAATGGGTGACTTCAATCTACATATAGATTGGGTGAATCAAATTGGCAGGGGTCCTGAGGAAGAGGATTTCTTGGAATGTATGCGGGATAGTTATCTAAATCAACATGTAGAGGAACCAACGAGAGAGCAGGCTATTTTAGACTGGGTATTGAGTAATGAGGAAGGGTTAGTTAGCAATCTTGTTGTACGTGCCCCCTTGGGCAAGAGTGACCATAATATGGTTGAGTTCTTCATTAGGATGGAGAGTGACATTGTTAATTCAGAAACAATGGTTTTGAACTTAAAGAAAGGTAACTTTGAGGGTATGAGACGTGAATTGGCCAAGATTGACTGGCAATTAATTCTAAAAGGGTTGACGGTGGATATGCAATGGAAGACATTTAAAGACTGCATGGATGAACTACAAAAATTGTTCATCCCAGTTTGGCAAAAGAATAAATCAGGGAAGGTAGTACATCCATGGATAACAAGGGAAATCAGGGATAGTATCAAAGCGAAGGATGATGCGTACAAATTAGCCAGAAAAGGCAGCATACCGGAGGACTGGGAGAAATTCAAAGACCAGCAGAGGAGGACAAAGGGCTTAATTAGGAAAGGAAAAATAGATTATGAAAGAAAACTGGCAAGGAACATAAAAACTGACTGCAAAAGTTTTTATAGATATGTGAAAAGAAAGAGATTAGTTAAAACAAATGTAGGTCCCTTGCAGTCAGAAACAGGTGAGTTGATCATGGGGAACAAGGATATGGCGGACCAATTGAATAACTACTTTGGTTCCGTCTTCACTAAGGAAGACATACATAATTTGCCGGAAATAGCAGGGGACCGCGGGTCAAAGGAGTTGGAGGAATTGAGTGAAATCCAGGTTAGCCGGGAAGTGGTGTTGGGTAAACTGAATGGATTAAAGGCCGATAAATCCCCAGGGCCAGATAGGCTGCATCCCAGAGTACTTAAGGAAGTAGCTCCAGAAATAGTGGATGCATTAGTAATAATCTTTCAAAACTCTTTAGATTCTGGAGTAGTTCCTGAAGATTGGCGGGTAGCAAACGTAACCCCACTTTTTAAGAAGGGAGGGAGAGAGAAAATGGGGAATTACAGGCCAGTTAGTCTAACATCGGTAGTGGGGAAACTGCTAGAGTCAGTTATTAAAGATGGGATAGCAGCACATTTGGAAAGTGGTGAAATCATTGGACAAAGTCAGCATGGATTTACGAAAGGTATATCATGTCTGACGAATCTTATAGAATTTTTCGAGGATGTAACTAGTAGCATTGATAGGGGAGAACCAGTGGATGTGGTGTATCTGGACTTCCAGAAGGCTTTCGACAAGGTCCCACATAAGAGATTAGTATACAAACTTAAAGCACAAGGCATTGGGGGTTCAGTATTGATGTGGATAGAGAACTGGCTGGCAAACAGGAAGCAAAGAGTAGGAGTAAACGGGTCCTTTTCACAATGGCAGGCAGTGACTAGTGGGGTACCGCAAGGCTCAGTACTGGGACCTCAGCTATTTACAATATATATTAATGATCTGGATGAGGGAATTGAAGGCAATATCTCCAAGTTTGCGGATGACACGAAGCTGGGGGGCAGTGTTAGCTGTGAGGAGGATGCTAGGAGACTGCAGGGTGACTTGGATAGGCTGGGTGAGTGGGCAAATGTTTGGCAGATGCAGTATAATGTGGATAAATGTGAGGTTATCCATTTTGGTGGCAAAAACAGGAAAGCAGACTATTATCTAAATGGTGGCCGATTGGGAAAGGGGGAGATGCAGCGAGACCTGGGTGTCATGGTACACCAGTCATTGAAGGTAGGCATGCAGGTGCAGCAGGCAGTAAAGAAAGCGAATGGTATGTTAGCTTTCATTGCAAAAGGATTTGAGTATAGGAGCAGAGAGGTTCTACTGCAGTTGTACAGGGTCTTGGTGAGACCACACCTGGAGTATTGCGTACAGTTTTGGTCTCCAAAATCTGAGGAAGGACATTATTGCCATAGAGGGAGTGCAGAGACGGTTCACCAGACTGATTCCTGGGATGTAAGGACTGTCTTATGAAGAAAGACTGGATAGACTTGGTTTATACTCTCTAGAATTTAGAAGATTGAGAGGGGATCTTATAGAAACTTACAAAATTCTTAAGGGGTTGGACAGGCTAGATGCAGGAAGATTGTTCCCGATGTTAGGGAAGTCCAGGACAAAGGGTCACAGCTTAAGGATAAAGGGGAAATCCTTTAAAACCGAGATGAGAAGAACTTTTTTCACACAGAGAGTGGTGAATCTCTGGAACTCTCTGCCACAGAGGGTAGTTGAGGCCAGTTCATTGGCTATATTTAAGAGGGGGTTAGATGTGGCCCTTGTGGCTAAGGGGATCAGGGGATATGGAGAGAAGGCAGGTACGGGATACTGAGTTGGATGATCAGCCATGATCATATTGAATGGCGGTGCAGGCTCGAAGGGCCGAATGGCCTACTCCTGCACCTAATTTCTATGTTTCTATGTTTCTATTAACAATTAACGATAAAAAAAATGCAAAAATGCATCCCCCTACAGCCTAGCGGTCCGAATTATAAAATCTAATGGCTGCAGGGGTGAACTCTCTATGCTTATTAAGTTGTCTAAGTAGGAAGGAAAAACTATGCTTAAGCTACTCCGATGGATAGAAAAAAATCTGCCCTGTGTTCATTTGAAAATATACCTTGTTTACAGCAAAGGATCCAAGCTAAAGTAGGTCAGTGTCGAAGCCAAGAATTTGACTTATTACTCAAAGCCGCAGGTGTACAATGGTCATCATTGTACAGGAAGGAATCAGATTGCAGTCTCATTGTGTGAAGCTAATTCTCGGAACAGGAGATCACGTCTAATGCCAGCCTCCCGATGCACCTTTCATTGTTGCACCCTTTTTAAAATACCTCAAAGTTTTTGCTACATTTTGGCACACTGTGAATATTTTAATATTTTAAATAATGTAATGTCTATTGTCTATTTTTATTGGTATGTTGTTTGTCTGTGTTTTTAATATTACTTGCACATTTGGAGTATGGGGAAACGTAATTTCAATCCTCTGTGTAACGACTGTTGTATAATTGAATTGACAATAAAGTTTACTTTGATCTTTGAACAAGCTGAATTCACTTAAAACAGTCACACCATCCAAAACAAAATTACCATTGAAAACAGATACCGATTACTTTTTTTAAATGTCAACTTAAATTATGATGAAAAAATGACCTTGGTTATAGCAACTCCGTTCCCCGAACTCCTCACCCACGATCAAAAGTGGGCACAAAGTCAACAGAATAGGTAGATAAGGTGGTCTAAAAGGCTTTTGGCACTTTGGCCTTCATCAGTCAGAGTATTGAGGTTGTTGAGGTTCCATCAGTGCCAGAGCACGCTGCCCTCGGGACGGCTACTATGGAGAGGAGACGTTTGCCCACCTCTTTGCAGAGTGTGGATTCACAAAGAGAGTCTGGAGGGGGTCCCTGTCACGGTTTATTCCGAACAGCTCCGTCACAGAGGACTCTGTGATTTACAGACTGTTCCCAGGGACACATTCAGAGACCAACATCGAGGGCTGCTGGAAGGTCATCAGCTCGGTGAAAGATGGTCTGCCCGAGCGTTGCTCACCACCCAGCGGAGCGAGAGGTCCGTCGGGGAATGTTTCCGACTGGCCCGCTGCAGACTGCAGGAGTACGTGCTGAGGGACTCGCTGAAGCTCGGTGCAGCCAAAGCCAAGGCTTGGTGGGGGGAGGACCACAGTCTAGGGTCCTTCCGCTGCTGGACATGGGGGGGGGCGGAGTGTGGTGGAGACACCCCTCAAAATAGGGGAAGGGATTCCACTCCAGTGAGCCACATGAGAGGCAAGGGTGGGGGTAAAATTGTGATTTGGGGAAACTGTATTGTATGTATGTATAGCCTCCGAGAATGTCGGATGGAGTTTTGTAAGGATCATGTATTGGATATATTTATTTCTCCAATAAAGTCTCTTTTTAAATTAAAAAACAAAAAAAATTGAGCAAAGAAGTTGGGAGGTCATGTTGCAGTTGTATCAGGCGCTGATGAGACCGCATTTAGAATATTGTGTTCAGTTCTGGGCACAATGTTATAGGAAAGATATTGTCAAGCTTGAAAGGGTTCAGAAAAGATTTACAAGGATGTTGCCAGGACTAGAGGGTGTGAGCTATAGGGAGAGGTGAAGTAGGCTGGGTCTCTATTCCATGGAGTGCAGGAGGATGAGGGGAGATCTTATAGAGGTGTACAAAAATTGCCAAGCCTTGCCCCAGTTCCTCTCAAGTTTTTATATACCTGAGCTTACTTTTTTAACATACAATAATGTAGTATTTTGTCCGAACAACTCCCAAGACTGTTCGAATACAAGAACTCTTTTCCATGAAGAAATATATTTCAGCAAGTGAGCAGTACTAGCCAGGTCTATAACAGACATATTGATTTTGACTTACTGCCCGACACGAAAAACAACTCCGCCAAAGAATGTATTAACTCCAAAACCGTAAAAAATGCTGAGAAAACGGATTTTGATGAATTTTGATGAAACTTACATACATTTTTTAAAAAATCTATTTTGGTGTTATTATAAACTAATGGGCTCCAAGTGATTTTTCTAGCTTTTTTTCACCTACAATGTCTGAAGAAGAACCCCAACCCAAAATGTTGCCTTTCCATTCCCTCCACAGATGCTGCCTGACCTGCTGAGTTCTTCCAGCACTTTGCGTTTTGCTGATAGGTCCAGGGGATAGTAGACAATAGACAATATGTGCAGGAGTGGGCCATTTGGCCCTTCGAGCCAGCACCGCCATTCAATCATGGTTGATCATCCCCAATCAGTACCCCGTTCCTGCCTTCTCCCCATATCCCCTGACTCCACTATTTTTAAGAGCCCTATCTAGCTCTCTCTTGAAAGCATCCAGAGAACCTGCCTCCACCGCCCTCTGAGGCAGAGAATTCCACAGACTCACCACTCTCTGTGAGAAAAAGTGTTTCCTCGTCTCCATTCTAAATGGCTTACTCCTTATTCTTAAACTGTGGCCCCTGGTTCTGGATACAAGCACATCACCACGTAGAGGTAAGTGCGAGATGTTGCATCCAGCTCAGGTAGCAAGTTCCAACCTCCCAATAGCACTATTTCATTGTTGTACTACTAAGGGTTCACAAAGTCAAATTAATTATTGTTGGCCAATTGACACTGATCAAAAAAGCTAACTAATCCTGAATTAATTGATTTATTTCCTATGAATTTATTTTTTTTAAAAGTGAATCAAATCTTCCATTCAAAAATATCTAATACAGTTCAGCAAACTCTCCACAATCATCTCAAGAGCCTTGTGATGATTGCATTCTATAGAAACAGCCACTTTCCACAGTGTGGTTCTTGATTCCATCTCCTGGTGTCTGGCTATTTGCTATCTTTACTCTGGGTAGCACTGGTATCACGAGACACCTGAATACACTCTAAAAAGGAAGTCTGGTGTAAAATGTGTTGGAAAGAGTAAATATACGCTCAGCACAAAGCCAAACACAGTAGAATATGCTTCTCAACCAGTTTACTAATTTGCCATTTCTAATTCATAATATGTTCTGCTATATAGAGCAATTTTGTGTTGGTATTTTCAAACCCTTCCTCTAAATTCATAGGATAGTTGGTAGCAGCGATTCCTGACTTTCCACATCCTCTAAGATGTGGACAGGTAGCCCCGAGGCTCTGGAGAGATGCCACCAGCATTGGAGCTGCCAACAATCTACAAATCCATTGGCAGGATAAGCAAAGCAATGTCAGCGCTGTCTCCTGTGCCAACATCCACAACACTGAGGCCCTAATGACACTCAGTTGGCTCCAATGAGTAGGCCGTTGTTTGCATGCCCGCTCTAGGCTCTGGAAATAGATACTTTATTTCACTAATATGAGGAAATCATAAGGCAAATAGAGGAGAAGATTCAAGGGTGCCTTCTAAACCACCTGAAAAAAATACAAAAAAGTGCTGGAGTAACTCAACGGGTTCCCCAGGCAACGTGTCTGGGAACATGGATAGTTAACGTTTCAGGTCATGTGTCGTGTCATATGTGAAAGGTGCAGAATTAGCGCATGTGGTCCATCAGGTCAACTTTGCCATTCAAACATGGTTGACCTATCTCTCCCTCCTAACCCCATTCTCCTGCCATCGCCCATTATTCAGACTGAGGGAGTGCCCCGACTCAAAACGTCATCTACCCACATTCTCCGGAAATGCTACATTTACTTTGTGTTTTCTCTTGTAAACCAGCATCTGCAGTTCATTGTTTCCACATCTTTAAGAAAATTCAACATCCTCACTGACTCCTAGGAATCTCTAAACTTCTTGAAGTGGGAAGAAACGCTTAGGAACCTCAAGTGTATGCGCTGGAAGCACTTGGAAGCAAGTAGACGGCTCTCAAATTTAAGGATCTATACTGTCAAGCAAAGAGGGCAAGAGAAATAGACAGCCATACAAACCAAACATCTGCCTGTCTCAATCAGGTCCTCATCTCTCATCGCTGGTATCGTCTGTCAACCCTGCACAGATTTCATCAGAATACATAGAACTGTGCGGCACGGTGGCGCAGCGGTAGAGTTGCTGCCTTACAGCGCCAGAGACTCCGGTTCTATCCTGACTGTGGGTGCTGTCTCTACGGAGTTTGTACGTTCTCCCTGTGACAATCTACGTTTTCTCCGGGTGCTACGGTTGCACCGGTTTCCTCCCACACTCCAAAAGTGTAGAGATTTGTCGGTTAATTGGCTTTGGTAAAATTGTCCCTGGTGTGTAGGATAGAAACATAGAAATTAGGTGCAGGAGTAGGCCATTCGGCCTTTCGAGCCTGCACCGCCATTCAATATGATCATGGCTGATCATCCAACTCAGTATCCCGTACCTGCCTTCTCTCCATACCCTCTGATCCCCTTAGCCACAAGGGCCACATCTAACTCCATCTTAAATATAGCCAATGAACTGGCCTCGACTACCCTCTGTGGCAGAGAGTTCCAGAGATTCACCACTCTTAGTGTGAAAAACGTTCTTCTCATCTCGGTTTTAAAGGATTTCCCCCTTATCCTTAAGCTGTGACCCCTGGTCCTGGACTTCCCCAACATCGGGAACAATCTTCCTGCATCTAGCCTGTCCAACCCCTTAAGAATTTTGTAAGTTTCTATAAGATCCCCTCTCAATCTTCTAAATTCTAGAGAGTATAAACCAAGTCTATCCGGTCTTTCTTCATAAGACAGTCCTGACATCCCAGGAATCAGTCTGGTGAACCTTCTCTGCACTCCCTCTATGGCAATAATGTCCTTCCTCAGATTTGGAGACCAAAACTGTACGCAATACAAGTGTTGGTGTACAGGGTGATGGCTGGTCGGTGCAGACTCGTTGGGGTGAAGGGCCTATTTCCTCACCGTGTCTCTAAAGTCTAAAGTAATGTCTAAACTGGAGTGAAGGCAACTTAGCTTCAGCCTCAAAGGACTATATCTGAGAGAAAAGAGGGATGTATGCACACTGGTCAGATGGGAAATTAACCATCTCTTTGAGAATAACAAGTTTGTTTTGCAGTTTGGCTTTTTCCATCACTATTATAGCACTCTAAGTCCATGTGCACTCAGTATCCACTCCTGGGATTTACGCTTTTTAATGTAACTTACCTGACAATTGTCAAATCGAATCACCACAAGGAACTGTTCCTTGTGCAGTTTGTCATCAGCACTGTTCGAAGTGGTTGCTACAATTTCAGGTGGAAAGTTGTGCTGCAACCAGTCCATCCAGGATTGTCCCTGACGCTTCAACATGTTCTCCTCGTTAATCTTGCGCAACTTGCTGCGAAATTCTTTCACCTCGGGGTCCGTCAGTGCATCAAATTCATGAAGACCTACATTGCGTGGCAAACACAACGCAAACATGTCACCCGATTGGAACAGCTCGGTGTAATACCCTTAGCCCTTGTCCTCAATAATCAATAATTTGCTCTCAAATTCAAACACCCACACTATCAAGAGGTAAAATGGGTACTCAGTAAGTTTGCACGTACACTGGGATCACATGGGTTTTCTCTGGGTCCTCTGGTTTCCCCCCACAACCCAAAGACCCGCTTCTACTCAGCGGCTGTGGAAAGCATCTTGTCCGGAAATAACACAATTTGGTTTGGGAATTGCTCTGCCCAGGACAAGAAGGATCTGTAGAGAGTAGTGCGTTCGGGCCGAACGATCCATGGGAACTTCACTCGCCCCCCTGCAGGAACTATACATCTCAGAAGGTGCAACTCCAGAGCCAATAAGATCATGGGAGACCCCTTCCAACCCAGCAACGGACTGTTCCAGCTGCTACGGTCAGGCAAACGCCTCCGTTGCCATGCGGTGAGAACGGAGAGGTTGAGAAGGAGTTTCTTCCCAGAGGCCATTCGGATTGTAAACTCCTAACTCACCAGGGACTAACTCTACTGAACCATTCGACTGCTTTTTTTTTAAAATTGCTGTTTTTTTCCTTTTTCCTTCCTCCCACAATATGTAATATGTAAAAGAATATGTGATTCTGTTCCATTCTGTTCGTAGTTTGTTTTTTGCACAAAGTCCGCGAGCATTGCCACTTTTCATTTCACTGCACATCTCGTTTTTACTAGAATGTTGCCTGGATTTCAACAACTAAGTTACAGAGAAAGGTTGAATAAGTTAGGTCTTTATTCTCTGGAGCGCAGAAGGTTAAGGGGGGGACTTGATAGACGTCTTTAAAATGATGAGAGGGATAGACAGAGTTGATGTGGACAAGCTTTTCCCTTTGAGAATAGGGAAGATTCAAACAAGAGGACATGACTTCAGAATTAAGGGACAGAAGTTTAGGGGTAACATAAGGGGGAACTTCTTTACTCAGAGAGTGGTAGCGGTGTGGAATGAGCTTCCAGTGGAAGTGGTGGAGGCAGGTTCGTTGGTATCATTTAAAAATAAATTGGATAGGCATATGGATGAGAAGAGAATGGAGGGTTATGGTATGAGTGCAGGCAGGTGGGACTAAGGGAAAAAAGTTGTTCGGCACGGACTTGTAGGGCTGAGATGGCCTGTTTCCATGCTGTAATTGTTATATGGTTATATGGTTATATGGTATGTGACGAATAAACTTGACTTGACTTGAGACTTGTGGTTTTACAGGTTAATTGGCCTCGGTAAATTGCCCCTCGTGTTTAGGGATTAGATGTGATAGTAGGATAACATAGAATTAGCGTGAACATATGATCAATGATCGGCATGTACTCGGTAGGCCGAAACAGCCCGTTTCCATGCAGGAAAGGACGTTTGAGTTGGGTGTACAATTGGTATCTAATCCAGGCACCGTTCGTATTCACCTCTGCAGAACTGTCAACTCCAGCCACAAAATCTGTCTCTTGGCTTCAGGCTGTAAAAATTATCGTCTCATGAAAGGATAAGTGCACAGAATCTCTTGCCCAAAGTAGGGGAATCAAGAACTAGAGGGCATACGTTTAAGGTGAGGGGAGAAAGATTTATTAGGAACCTGAGGGCTAACTTTTGCTCACAAAGGGTGGTGGGTGTACGGAATAAGCTGCTGGAGGTGGTCGTGAGGCAGGTACCATTGCAACATATAAACAAGTACATGGATAGGACAGGTTTTGGGAGATTTGGCCAAACGCAGGCAGGTGGGACTAGTGGGGATGGGACATGTTGGCCGGTGTGGGCAAGTTGGGCCGAAGTGCCTGTTTCCATGCCGTAAGACTCTATGACTCAAGCAAGTCAAGGGATGTTTGATACATTAAAGATCTCATCCAACCTTCATCCCCATCCATCCCAGTGCCTCCAACCTCATGTCCATAATTAGGTAGCAAGCTGATTGTGTCAAATGACTTTCATGATACTGTGGAATACAGTGATTATCCGACTAAACAAAACAAAACTAATGTACCTCAGTCCACCTGTGTTTGGTGGCAAGAGCAGGAAAGTAAACTATGTGAGCCATCCTCACATGCATCATCACACAAAATAAAAAAGCACTATCTGACCCATCATATGAAGAAAGACTGGATAGACTCGGCTTGTACCCGCTAGAATTTAGAAGATTGAGGGGGGATCTTATAGATAATTCTTTAGGGGTTGGACAGGCTAGATCCAGGAAGATTGTTCCCGATGTTGGGGAAGTCCAGAACAAGGGGTCACAGTTTAAGGATAAGGGGGAAGTTTTTTAGTACCGAGATGAGAAAAAAAAATTCACACAGAGAGTGGTGAATCTGTGGAATTCTCTGCCACAGAAAGTAGTTGAGGCCACAGTTCATTGGCTATATTTAAGAGGGAGTTAGATGTGGCCCGCCCTTGTGGCTAAAGGGATCAGGGGGTATGGAGAGAAGGCAGGTACAGGATACTGAGTTGGATGATAAGCCATGATCATATTGAATGGCGGGTGCAGGCTTGAAGGGCGAATGGCCTACTCCTGCACCAATTTTCTATGTTTCTATGAAAAAGTTGAAGGTTGACTTTGTGTGAAAGATGCAAAGACCTGACTTAAATCACCCAAGGTTTTGTTGTTGCCTTGGAAAGCTGATAGGTCAAACTAATGCACATTGATAGAGCAGAGAATTAATTGAATTCTACCATCCTTAAAGTATATAATGGATATGTTCTGAGTAACTATTATAATGCACGAGGCAGATAAATTCAATCAAATAATTCATCTGCATAAACTGAAACCTGCCTTAGTCTAGAGTATCAAAGCAAATGGGACAGATCAGATCACATAAAATATATAGCTGGCATCAGCACTATGTACATTAAGACAAAATGCTGTTTAGGAAGAATAACATTGTGAAACAGTGACCTTACCTTTCCCAATGAGAACGCCGATTTTTGAGTCAAGTAGTTTTTCGGACCGATTACAATTCCTAGCCACAAGCTTCAGAACAGGGAGGAAAGGTCGGACATCACAGAGACGGCGAGACTCGTCCTCCAGCTCCTCATGCACCGCATACTGGTTCACACATTGGAACATGTAGGAGTCTGATTCTCCAAGGACACTGTACAGTGGGTAACCCTGCGCTTGCCTCCATAATTGCTGCAAGGCGAAGGGGGGGAGAAAGATTAAATAGGAACCTGCCCGGTAAAACATTTGTTTACATAACGGGTGGTGGGTACATGGAACGAGCTGTCGGAGGGGGTGAATGAGACAGTAACTAAAACGTACTCTTTGTAGGGCGGTACGGTGGCACAGCGGTAGAGTTGCTGCCTCACAGTGCCAGAGACCCGGGTTCGAGCCTGACATTATTGCCATAGAGGGAGTGCAGAGAAGGTTCACCAGACTGATTCCTGGGATGTCAGGACTGTCTTATGAAGAAAGACTGGATAGACTTGGTTTATACTCTCTAGAATTTAGAAGATTGAGAGGGGATCTTATAGAAACTTACAAAATTCTTAAGGGGTTGGACAGGCTAGGTGCAGGAAGATTGCTCCCGATGTTGGGGAAATCCAGGACAAGGGGTCACAGCTTAAGGATAAGGGGGAAATCCTTTAAAACCGAGATGAGGAGAACTTTTTTCACACAGAGAGTGGTGAATCTCTGGAACTCTCTGCCACAGAGGGTAGTTGAGGCCAGTTCATTGGCTATATTTAAGAGGGAGTTAGATGTGGCCCTTGTGGCCAAGGGGATCAGAGGGTATGGAGAGAAGGCAGGTACGGGATACTGAGTTGGATGATCAGCCATGATCA
The DNA here is from genome assembly GCF_028641065.1 of Leucoraja erinaceus. Taxonomy (NCBI): domain Eukaryota; kingdom Metazoa; phylum Chordata; class Chondrichthyes; order Rajiformes; family Rajidae; genus Leucoraja; species Leucoraja erinaceus. The sequence goes on from NC_073390.1 coordinate 52,555,606, forward strand.
TATTGAATGGCGGTGCAGGCTCGAAGTGCCGAATGGCCTACTCCTGCACCTAATTTCTATGTTTCTATTACGGGCGCTACCTGTATGGAGTTTTTACGTTCTCCCCGTGACCGCGTCGGTTTTCTCCGGGTGCTCTGGTTTCCTCCCACACTCCAAAGACACATAGGTTCATAGGTTAATTAGCTTCTGTAAATTGTCCCTAGCGTGTAGCATAGTGCTAGCACACGGCCACTAAAAGCAGCATGTGGGCCAAAGGATAGCCAAAGTGTTTTCGTGCTTTGAGCCAATGCGTGTACCACTAGTGGAACATTTCCAGTTGTTGGGACGACCTTTCTCTTTCTCAGAGTCTGTGCCAGGGACAAAGAAAGGGAACTTGGAACAAGATGAAAAAAGGTCCGTGACTTACCAATCAAAGGCAGCAGAGCACAACACTGCAAGTAGTCACATCCAAGAATGTGATTTGTCTTGGTAATGTTTTATTAGTGCCACGTGTACCAAGATACGCTGTGGGCACGCCATCTAAGTTTAAAGAAGACGTGTGGGGTATGTTTTTGTTTTTACACAGAGGATGGCGGGTGCTTGGAGCGTGTTGCTGAGGATGTTGCTGATGGCACACACACACACATAATAGTGGCATATATGGACACGGGGAATGGAGATTTATGTATTCCGTAATTAATGGTCTTTGCATTACGTTCAACGCTGCTCCCCAACACGAAACCTAGTCTATTCATTTTCTCCAGAGATGCTGCCTGACCTGCTGACTTATTCCAGCATTTTGTGTCTTATCTTTATCATTATGTTACATTTCCTTGCCCAAATCAAAAAGAGCAGTTTGTAATTAGTTGAGACATACCACAGCCAGCCAATCTAAAAATTATAAATGCAATCATTATAATATTTCCATCTGTTAACTCTTCCTGTGGCCATGCAAATATAATACCCTTCACCACTAGAACCTTCATCTTGTGGGCCAAGGGCTGGTTCTTGTGCTGTACTGTTCTGCATTCTATGTTGTCTAGTCTGAGGAAGGACATTATTGCCATAGAGGGAGTGCAGAGACGGTTCACCAGACTGATTCCTGGGATGTCAGGACTGTCTTATGAAGAAAGACTGGATACACTTGGTTTATACTCTCTAGAATTTAGGAGATTGAGAGGGGATCTTATAGAAACTTACAAAATTCTTAAGGGGTTGGACAGGCTAGATGCAGGAAGATTGCTCCCGATGTTGGGGAAGTCCAGGACAAGGGGTCACAGCTTAAGGATAAGGGGAAAATCCTTTAAAACCGAGATGATAAGAACTTTTTTCACACAGAGAGTGGTAAATCTCTGGAACTCTCTGCCGCAGAGGGTAGTCGAGGCCAGTTCATGGACTATATTTAAGAGGAAGTTAGATGTGGCCCTTGTGGCTAAGGGGATCAGGGGGTATGGAGAGAAGGCAGGTACGGGATACTGAGTTGGATGATCAGCCATGATCATATTGAATGGCAGTGCAGGCTCGAAGGGCCGAATGGCCTACTCCTGCACCTAATTTCTATGTTTCTATGTTTCTATGTCTAGTCAAATCATGCTACATAGGAGTTTGATCAAGCCATACGCAGGTACAATAGGTAATGCAAAGAGAAATAATACCAGAGAGTAGAATATAGTGTTGTAGCAACGTGGCATTAAAATTACAGGGAAAAATGCAGATAAAAGCAAGTTGTGAGATCAGGCCAATACCCTTAGCTCATGATACGATCATAAAATAATCTGCTTAAGAAGGAACTGCAGATGCTGGAAAATCGAAGGTAGACAAAAATGCTGGTGAAACTCAGCGGGTGCAGCAGCATCTATGGAGCGACGGAAATAGGCAACGTTTCGGGCAGAAACCCTTCTTCAGACTGACTGGCAGACTGTCAAACTGATGAAGGGTTTCGGCCCGTAACGTTGCCTATTTCCTTCGCTCCATAGATGCTGCTGCACCCGCTGAGTTTCTCCAGCATTTTTGTCTATTATAAAACAATGTGATAACAGCAGGGAAGATGTTGCTCCACAATCTGGTGGAGCGCACATTCGAGTTTTTGTTATTGTCCAGCAGGAGAGGGAAATACAGAGAATGGCCATGATGTAAATTGTCTTAATTTTATTGGTTGCTTTCCCATAGATGGGTGGATGGGAAGTGGCTGGTGGGGGGGGGGGAGACGGGAGAAAGAGGGGAGGGGGAGGAGGGGGAGACGGGGAGAAAGAGGGGAGGGGGAGGGGGGAGGGGGAGGGGGAGGGGAGGGGGAGACGGGAGAAAGAGGGGAGGGGGAACGGGGGAAGGAAAGAGGGGGAGGGGGAGACGGGGGAGGGGGGGAGGGGGAGGGGGAGGGGGAGGGGGGGGGAGGGGGGGGGGAGGGGGGGGGGGGAGAGGGGAGGGGGAGGGGGGGGGGGGAGGGGGGGGGGGGGGGGGAGGGGGATGGGAGAGGGGGGAGGTGGAGTGGGGGGGGGGGGAGAAAGAGGGGGGGGGGGGGGGGGGGGGGGGGGGGGGGTGGAGAGGGGGATGGGGGAGGGGGAGGGGGAGGGGGGGGGGAGGGGGGGGGGGGGGGAGGTGGGGGGGAGGGGGGCGGGGGGAGGGGGGGGGGGGGGGGAGGGGGCGGTGGGAGGGAGGGGGGGGGGGAGGGGGGGTGGGGGGGGGGAGGGGGGGAAGAGAGTGTTAAGAGACGCAAGAGGGAGGCGCAAGAGACGAGATGAACTGGGCTACATCTACAACTCTCTGTAAGTTCTTGTGGCCTTGGGCAGAGCTGTTGCCTATTCTACAACTGGAAGAGAACATTTAGATTGCGGCATGCTACTTTGCACTGATCCTATTCTACAGCTTTCACATGGGGCAATCAGAGTAAGGAAGAGGTAAAGAAGGCTGCCTTTTTATTTTCAAGTTCAAGTGAGTTTATTGTCATGTGTCCCTGTATAGGACAATGCCATTCTTGCTTTGCTTATGCACACAGAAAAAAAAATAGTAGGCATTTACCACAAGACAGATAAATGTGTCCATATACCATGATATAAATATATACACACACATGAATAAATAAACTGGTAAAGTGCAAATAACAGAAAGTGGTTATTAATAATCAGAGTTTTGTCCGAGCCAGGTTTAATAGCCTGATGGCTGAGGGGAAGAAGCTATTCCTGAACCTGGTTGTTGCAGTGTTCAGGCTCCTGTACCTTTGTAAATAACACCTTATCAAACTTACAAACAAAAGGCGTCTTCCACAGGAGGGGAAAGTCTAGCGAATTAATCTTACAACTTTCCCTCGCCACTTCAACCAGTGAAGAGATTTTGAAAAGCACAACACAAAACATCAAGTGCAGGAAGGAACTGCAGATGCTGGTTTAAACGAGGGGCGTAGACGGTGATGTAGAGAGATAAAGAACAATGAATCAAAGACATGCAAAAAAAGTAATGATGATGAAGGAAACAGGCCATTGGTAACCATTTGTTGGGTGAAAACGAGAGGTTAGTGCGACTTGGATGGGGGAGGGATAGAGACAGAGGAAATGTCAGGGCTACCTGAAGTTAGAGAAATCAATATTATAATCAATCAATATCAAAACATCAAGCTCACTTACCAAAGGTACACAAAAATGCTGGAGAAACTCAGCGGGTGCAGCAGCATCTATGGAGCGAAGGAAATAGGCAACGTTTCGGGACGAAACCCGGAAGGAAATAGGCAACGTTTCGGGCCGAAACCCGGAAGGGTTTCGTCCCGAAACGTTGCCTATTTCCTTCGCTCCATAGATGCTGCTGCACCCGCTGAGTTTCTCCAGCATTTTTGTGTACCTTCGATTTCCCAGCATCTGCAGTTCCTTCTTAAAACACTCACTTACCAATTTGATATATTCAATGGTGGCCTCCCGGGGGATTTCCAACTGAATATAGATCCCGGTTGGCAGCAAGAAGTCGACAGTGATGCTGTTATCCACTGAGATCTGGGAGTCAACTGCCCAGATATCCAAGATGTCTGTTATAGCAGGAGGCATCATGAAAGGCAAACGCTACAATAACATCATGGCCCTGTGAGGGAACAAAGCAGATTTCAATTAAAGGAGGTTTTTTTGTTGAAATGAGAGAGTGAGAGTGAAGGAGCAGTGATAGAGATGGAGGAGAAACACAAACAAACGCACACCTAAAAAAAACCCCCAGATAGATAGAAACAAACACATTTGCAATCATCAAGATTCTATTGCTCATATTCATATTCATATTCAGATTCAATTTTAATTGTCATTGTCAGTGTACAGTACAGAGACAACAAAATGCATTAAAAAAATATGGAACGCTTCACGAATTTGCGTGTCATCCGCCTGGCGACCTTGCATCCGGATGGCATTAACATTGAATTTTCCCAATTTTGCTAGCCCTTACTGTCTCCCCTTCCTTAACCCTCTAGCTGTCTCCTCCCACCCTCCTATCCGCCCGCCCTTGGGCTGTCTCCCCTCCCTCCTCCTCCCCTTCCTCCCCCCCCCCCCCCCCCCCCCCCCCCCCCCCCCCCCCCCCCCCCCCCCCCCCATCAGTCTGAAGAAGGGTTTCGGCCTGAAACGTCGCCTATTTCCTTCGCTCCATAGATGCTGCTGCACCCGCTGAGGTTCTCCAGCAATTTTGTATACCTTCGATTTTCCAGCATCTGCAGTTCCTTCTTGAACAGGATTCCATTGCGATTGGTTTAAATGGCTGCTGCTAGCCTTTCATGAATGCAACTTATAAAAGGACACAAAGTGCTGGAGTAACTCGTCAAGTCAGGCAACATCCTCTGGAGATGACATTCTGGGTCAAGACCCTTCTTCAGACTGGAGAAGGGGAAACATTTCACACTTTAGAGGACAGCTTGAAGAAAGTGTAGGGAATTAATGGGGCAATTTTATTTTATTTTATACATATAGTGGAGGGGTTAGGGCGAGTGCATGGGGTAATTCTGCTCCTATAACTCATGAACTAATGATAAATATTTTTACAAAGCTCCTCCACATATTTTCGTCCTCTCGTGAAGTATCCGAAAGCACAACAAGTTTCACCAAAGGTTTGTGTTGCTGCTCAGACTGGTGCTACATTAGGTGCTGATACGGTGTCAGACTGGTGTTACATTAGGTGCTGACACGGTGTCACATTATTGTCCAATGTTGATGGGATTGCCATTGGGGCACAGCACTGGCATTGCCGAGGGACTAACCCGAGGAAGTGTGTAATGAGTAAGAGTTCATTTTAAGTTACTGTTATTTGTTTTTAAATCTCTGAAAGGGCTCGCCCCGCCTTACCTTTCTGAGCTGCTCCACCCATACGCTCCTGCCCGGTCCCTCAGGTCAGCTGGTCAGCTGCTCCTGGAGGTACCGAGGTCTAGTCGGAGGCTCAGAGGGGATAGAGCCTTCTCTGTTGCTGCTCCGGCACTCTGGAACACCCTGCCGTTGCACATCAGACAGGCCCCTTCTCTGTCCATCTTCAAATCCAGTGTTAAAACACATTTGTACTCCCTGGCTTTTGACCATGCCTGAGGCTTTGCTTCTGTTTGTGGTGTTTTTGATGTTTCTTTATTTTACATGTCTTTTCCTACTATTTCTTTTGATTGTTATTTTTGGTGTGTATTAACTTTTTTGTCAATGATAAGTGATGTACAGCACTTTGTTGCAGCTATGTTTGTTTTTAAAGTGCTCTATAAATAAAATTATTATTATTATTATTATTATTATTATTATTAATGGTGCCACAGGGAACCAACCTGGGGTGTTTCCTGGTGTTAAATGCATTTGTTGTCCTAACGAGGTGAGCAGTATTGTTGGCGAATGGGAAACTGGTATTGCATAATGGTACAGATACCATTGACTGCAAGTACATTGACTTACAGATGTCCTGCATCTATTGAAATGTCTCAATGCACAGCTGGTCTTCACCACTGTGGTCTTTACCACAGCCAGCCCATTGTACAACATTCTGATGCATTCGCTCCTGTCTTCTCATCAAGGTAACCCAAAGGGTAACTACTGAGTGAGGAAAGGCAAGCGGCGAATTGTAATTCCAATTTGTAAACCCTACACACAGAACAGCATGGAATGTCCACAAGTTGCCATATGGGACATGATAGAGCAGACCATTCCCACATCTTTGTTTCGAACGTCTAAAGGGGCAGCACGGTGGCACAGCGGTAGAGTTGCTGCCGAGCTTGATCCTGATTACTGACATACTGCAAACCGAGAAGACTATTGCGCCTATGTTGTAAGTTTGACTCTGGTAAGAGGATTTAAAATGAGAGCGCCTTCATGCAGTGCCACCTTCCACAATATTGCTTATAGTTTAGAGATGCAGCACGGACACAGGCCATTCGGCCCACCGAGTCCACGCCGACCAGTGATCCCCGCACGTCTTTGGAGCGAGGGATGAAACCGGAGCACCCAGAGATAACCCAGGCGATCACGGAGAAGAATGTACTAACACCGTACAGACAAACACCCGTAGTCAGGATCACACCCAGGTCTCTGGCGCTGTGAGGCAGCAACTCCACCCCCTTCGCCACTGTGCCGCCCTCCCTGTTCCAGGTTCCAACATAAACAATTCCAAGACATGACCACCTTAGCCGACATGGTCACCCGGTTGCTAAACACTTTAACTCCCCCTTCCATCCCCATGCTGATATTTCAGTCCTGGGCCTCCTTCACTGTCAAAGTAAGGCCTAATGCAAATTGGAGGAACAGCACCTCACATTTCTCTAGGGCAGCTTACACCCGTTTCCGGTAGGCGGCGCGACTCTCGTCAGCAGCGACCTCTGCAGCCCGTCCGCGTTTTTATTATTTTTTGTCTATGTTTATATGTAGTTTTTGTTATTTTTTGTTGGGGTGTGTGGGTGGGGGGGTGGGAGGGAGGGGGTAACTTTTAAATCTCTCCCTGCACGGGAGACCCGACCTTTTCTTGTCGGGTCTCCGTTGTTGTTGGGGCTGCAATGAGGAGCGGCCTCCAACAGAAGAAGCCGGGGACTCTGGTGCCAATGACTCACCGTCACCGTCGCGGAGCTGGCCGAGTCCAGAGCGGGTGGAGCGGTGGTGGAGCGCTGCTGCTGCTGCTGCGGCCCGACCTCCGGAGATTCGGAGGCTGCAACTGCGGGTCTGCGGACGGCGGCACCGGGAGCCCGCGGGTCCCTGGAGGGAGACCGCTTTTCAGGGCTCTCGCAACGGCGACTTCTCCCGCCCGAGTTGCGGGGTCGAAGAGCTCCTGGAGCAGGGCCTAACATCACCGCCCCGCGCGGCTTGGAATGGCCGCGGGACTCTGCGAGCGCCCGCCGGGGGCTCCAACATCAAGACCCGGTGTGCGACCTCGCACCACCCGGCGTGGCTTTAATGGCCGCGGGACAATCGCCATCGCCAGCTGGGGGCTTTGACTTTGACTCTGTCATCGGGGGGGGGAGAGTGCAGTGGAGAGATACGTTTTTTTTGGCCTTCCATCACAGCGATGTGATGGATGTTTATGTAAAATGTAAATTATGTTGTGTCTGGGGTCTATTTGTTTGTAATGTATGGCTGCAGAAACGGCATTTCGTTTGGACCTCAAGGGGTCCAAATGACAATTAAATTGACTCCGACTCTGACTGACTCTGACCCCAGTGGTATGAATATTGACCTCTAACTTCAAGTAACCCTTACTTTATACACAATCCCGTCCTCGGCAATGAAGCTGCTGCAGAGGGGGTTGACAACTTCATATTCCTAGGCATCCAAACTGCCAGCAAGCTAGCCTGGCCTCTTCACACTGTGGTGACCCAGAAAGGGCATCCGTTTATTTATTTTCTTGGGTGTAAGAAGAGTCAGAATATCCATGAGGAATCTCTCTTAACTCGTTCTGATGAGTTGTAGAAAGTATCGGGATGAGATGTATCTCAGCCTGGTATGGCAGAGGCTCTGCTCTTGACCTCCTGAACCTGCAGAGAGTGGTGAACACAGGCCAAACCATCATGGGCTCGTCACCATCTTCAATGCATTGCTTTAGGAAGGCTGGAGTTATTGTCAAGGATGCCTGTCTTCCTCTGTTCTCTCATCTATTCCGTGGGAAAAGGTACAGGAGCTGGAAAGTTGGAACATCCAGACGTACAAACAGCTTCTTCCCCACTTTCATCAGACTCCTGAACGCCTCCTTCTCATTTCTTTCCGGAAGTGACAATAGACACTAAGTGCAGGAGTAGGCCATTTGGCCCTTCGAGCCAGCACCGCCATTCAATGTGATCATGGCTGATTATCCCCAATCAGTACCTGGTTGAAGAACTGCTACATACTCTTACCCTTAACTCTACCTCATTCGATTATTCCGTTTAGTGTACTTTAATATGTATTTTTCCCAATACTGTATTTATTGATGTATCTAATCTTACACTGTATGTACACTATTGAGTTTCACGCTTACAAGGGATTTCATTACACCCCAGTGTATATAACAATAAACTTAAAGGAATCTGTGTTGACTTGCTGTTCCACCATATAATTTCACCAGGACCTGAATTCAAGTTAATGGGTTGGCAATAGTTTTTTTTTAATATTTTGATTAGTTACCAAAGATATTTAAGACGCTGGATCATTAAATATCTGCAAAATACATGTAAAAATAATACATTAAGTGAGGTCAATGAAGGCAACATAACTGCAACATTAAAGAAATCGACACGGTGCTGGAGTAACTCAACAGGCCAGGCAGCATCGTTGTAGAACATGGATAGACAACATTTGGGGGGGGGGGGGGGGGGGGGTTATCCTTCTTCAGAGTTGGTTTAAGAAATTGAGTTTGAGAACGTGCAGTTTGTGAGCACAGGGTGTCAATGGTTTTCAAATGGTGTTGTGGGTTGTGTAGTCATTAGCGTCCTGCATTAAGAAAGACTGCAAATTTGCTAGACTATTGTGCTTAACAGGATGGTAGTCGCTGTAGACAGTGAAGACATCAGCCCACAGGCATGAGTAACATCTGTTGCACTGTACAGATAGATCATTAATCATTTCACTCGGCGTGCAAATTGCTGCAAGGGCTGCTATTTTAGAACTCTACACTCCTGACGATAGAGCCCCTGAACTTCAGGCACCTCAACTCGTGAACATGGAGGAACCCAGCAGGCACTGTTTAAGGGAAATCATCAGCTACCAACACTATGGTTGGTGTTGACATTTGCTTGCTGCTGTTGCAATGGTTTGGTTCTGCTCCAAATTCCAGCGTTTAGCAGGGGTGTGGCACATGCTGAAGTATGTTTTCCATCTTCCATGAACTATTTGATCCCTGAACTTGATGTATTGAGTATGAGAAGGCATGGCCACCCAGTCTGTTTAAGGAACAGTTCTCCTCTTTGAACCTTTAGTAAAGTGAGTGTTTTGAATTAGTGAAACTACTGCATACACAACTCTAATCTCAGAGCAGAGTAAAGACTGCCTGGCCAGACCCTGTGAAGGTGACAGTACCTATACGATGTTATGTGTCAGAGGAAACTGCAGATACTGGTTTAAAACGACGATAGGCACAAAATGCTGGAGTAACTCAGACACGGGTCAGGCAGCATCTCTGGAGAGAAGGAATGGGTGATGTTTTGTGTCAAGACCCTTCTTCCGACTGAGCGTCAGGGGAAAGGGAGACATAGAGATATGGAAGGGTAAGGTGTGAAAACACAATTCAAAGCAGACGATGATAATAAGTAAAATTTAATCAGGACAGTGAAACAAATCGGAGAAACATAGAAACATAGAAAATAGGTGCAGGAGTAGAGGCCATTCGGCCCTTCGAGCCTGCACTGCCATTCAATATGATCATGGCTGATCATCCAACTCAGTATCCTGTACCTGCCTTCTCTCCATACCCCCTGATCCCTTTAGCCACAAGGGCCACATCTAACTCCCTCTTAAATATAGCCAATGAACTGTGGCCTCAACTACCTTCTGTGGCAGAGAATTCCAGAGATTCACCACTCTCTGTGTGAAAAAAGTTTTCCCTCATCTCGGTCCTAAAAGATTTCCCCCTTATCCTTAAACTGTGACCCCTTGTCCTGGACTTCCCCAACATCGGGAACAATCTTCCTGCATCTAGCCTGTCCAACCCCTTAAGAATTTTGTAAGTTTCTATCGTAAGTTAAGATCGAGTTGCCTTTGTACTTACACAATCAGGGATTGTGTGCAGGGCTCGAGTCAGGGACTGAGGCCACAGATCTGAAGGGTCATAAACGTTATGACCATTCTAAGCAACAAAGCTCAGGAAGCTCAAAAGCCAGTTGTGGACAGGCAGCTAGGGCCAATTTCCAGATGTTTCAATGCTTATTTGGTATTATGCTGTTTAAAGATTGGGCTGTAGACAATGACTAGCATCCTGACATAGGTGGTATTCTTGCCAAGTTGATCCAGATCTGAATGTAGTGCAAGAGAGACACATAGAAACATAGAAACATAGAAACATAGAAATGAGGTGCAGGAGTAGGCCATTCGGCCCTTCGAGCCTGCACCGCCATTCAATATGATCATGGCTGATCATCCAACTCAGTATCCCGTACCTGCCTTCTCTCCATACCCCCTGATCCCCTTAGCCACAAGGGCCACATCTAACTCCCTCTTAAATATAGCCAATGAACTGACCTCAACTACCCTCTGTGACAGAGAGTTCCAGAGATTCACCACTCTCTGTGTGAAAAAAGTTCTTCTCATCTCGGTCCTAGAAGCTGTCCTAGGGAGGCTTATTTTTCCTGAATGCAAACTGCAGGGGGTCTAGATTGCCTGGAAGATTGGCACACATGTGGCCCATTACTAATCTTTCAATTCTCTGCTCTATGGCTGTTGTTAGAATATAGAAACAGAAACATAGAAAATATGTGCAGGAGGAGGCCATTCGGCCCTTCGAGCCAGCACCGCCATTCATTGTGATCATGGCTGATCGTCCCCTATCAATAACCCGTGCCTGCCTTCTCCCCATATCCCTCGATTCCACTAGCCCCTAAAGCTCTATCTAACTCTCTCTCTTAAATCCATCCAGTGACTTCGCCTCCACTGCCCTCTGTGGCAGGGAATTCCATAAATTCACAACTCTCTGGGTGAAAACGTTTTTTCTCACCTCAGTCTTAAATGACTTCCCCTTTATTCTAAGACTGTGTCCCCTGGTTCTGGACTCGCCCAACATTTGGAACACTTTTCCTGCATCTAACTTGTTCAGTCCATTTATAATTTTATATGTTTCTATAAGATCCCACCCTCATCCTTCTAAACTCCAGTGAATACAAGCCTAGTCTTTTCAATCTTTCCTCATATGACAGTCCCGCCATCCCAGGAATCAATCTCGTGAACCTACACTGCACTGCCTCAATCACAAGGATGTCCTTCCTCAAATTAGGAGACCAAAACTGTACACAATACTCCAGATGTGGTCTCACCAGAGCCCTGTACAGCTGCAGAAGAACCTCTTTAGTCCTATGGCACTACAGGGCAGCAGTCATGGAGATGGAGATGGATCACTTCCTTAGGACTGGAAAGATGGAGACTTCCTCAAAGCAGATGAGGATAGTGGATAGTTGGCACGAGGGAGTGAAGATGTTGTCGATTACTGTGGCCAGTTGATTAGTGTATGATTTCAGAAGGATGGTGACAACCGACTTCCACAAACATCACAATTACATGGCACAAACTGGATCACTTTGGTCCCAGTGAATGTTGTGCATGTTGATGCATCTTGATCCAGTTGCTGCTCATCCCTAAAGCAACAAATTAAAAAAAAAAAAAACTATTCAGGGCGTTGCCATCTGGTGAGAAATATTTCAGTTTGGAGAATGTGCAAGGAAACAAAAAAGACAAAGCATTGACCCCTGAAGGATCGGCCGTCTCGAGACAAAATATTTACTTCTGGAAAAGGTCAGGATTTGATGCAGAGTTGAACCACATCACTCATGTTGAGAAATTGAAGCATGCCGTATCAAACTGAAGAGTGTGTCTGATTGATTGAAAGATACAGCATGTAAATGGGACTTTCAGATCACCGAGTCCGCGCTGCTTGTTCACACTAGCTCTATGTTATTTCACGTTCATATCCACTCCCTACGCACCAGGGTCGATTTACAGCAGCCAATTAACCCCGGGTGTCTTTGGGACGTGCAAGAAATTCAGAGCAGATTCGGAGGAAACTCACACGGTCACAGAGAGATTGCGTATTGCAGTCACGTCCTGACAAAACTTCACCCCCTCTTCTGCACCCACATCAACTAACGGTGGAAATTACACCCAAAATCCAGTAGATAAGAGACACAAAAAGATGGAGAAACTCGTTGGATCAGTCAGCATCTCTGACAGGTGATGTTTTAAGGTCGGGACCCAAAAACCAGTGATGGCCAAATAAAATTCCATCAATGTAGCTGTTAGTATAGGGTTATTATTATTATTAATAGTGTCTGCTCCGTGTAGGAATTGTGTGCAATCAGCACCTCTGGCATCTTGTGAACACAAATGGGGATAACAGCTGAATTAATTTTTCGGCAGATTTTCTAACGAACTAGTTACATGCTTGTCCTCATCTCAGTCCTAACGTGCTTCCAGATTACATCACGTTTGTTTGAAGATACAAAGTTAATGCCTCTGTCCCACTTAGGAAACCTGAATGGAAACCTCTGGAGACTTTGCGCCCCACTCAAGGTTTCCGTGCGGTTCCCGGAGGTTTTTGTCAGTCTCCCTACCTGCTTCCACTACCTGCAACCTCCGGCAACCACCTGCAACAAAGTCTCCAGAGGTTTCCGTTCAGGTTTCCTAAGTGGGACAGGGGCATTACTCCTCTTCAGATATATTGCACTGTGCATTTAAAACTAAATATTGAAAGACTCCATCAACCACTTCAGCTTTCCCCACAATCTATCCCTTCCTTCCTATGTTGGGGCTCTTGTAAAACATCCCAGTTAATGCTTCATGTGAAAGATTCGTATTGAATTTATGATAGTTGTCACTGAAACAAACTAGTGTGAAATTGGGTTTCTCTTCATTTACCACTATAGCCAATTGGGAATACATGGAAAATAAAGCATGCATTCAATCCCTATAAAACTTGAAAGAATTTACCAAATATGAAACAGAGTGCATGGTTCAAGAATGAATCAATGCAGCCCAAGAATGTGAATGTTTTTTCGTTGTGCTTCTGACTGCATAATAAGCAAATTCCACATGCAACCTCCTCCACTATAACACTGAACACCGGCGTGCCACAGGGCTGTGTGCTCAGCCCTCTCCTCTACTCCCTCTTCACCCGTGACTGCTTCCCTAAGAATGGCTCCAACGCCATCATTGAGTTTGCCGACGATACCACGGTGGTGGGACTGATCAGTGACAATGACGAGTCAGCCTACAGGGAGGAGGTCCAGCACCTGACAGCCTGGTGTGCCAATAATAACCTCGTCCTCAACTCCAAGAAGACGAAGGAAATTATTGTTGACTTCAGGAAGATCAGAGGAGGCAGTCATACCCCCATCCATATAAACGGGACTGAGGTGGAGCGCGTCTCCAGCTATAAATTCCTCGGGGTACACATCTCGGAGGATCTGTCCTGGTCCCTCAACACCTCCAAGCTGATCAAAAAGGTGCAGCAGCGCCTTTACTTCCTGAGGAGGTTCAAGAAAGCTCACCTGTCCCCCCAGATCCTGACCAACTTTTACCGCTGTACCATAGAGAGTATCCTGACCACCTGCTTCACGGTATGGTACAGCAGTTGCACCGTAGCGGACAGGAAGGCACTACAACGGGTGGTGAAAACCGCGCAGCACATCATCGGTGCCCCGCTCCCTGCCATGGATGCCCTCCACCGAAAACGGTGTCTGAGACGGGCCGGGAAGATCATCAAAGACCCCTCCCACCCCAACCATGGACTGTTTGCCCTCCTCCCATCAGGGAGGCAGTACAGGAGCCTCAGGTCTCGTACTAGTAGGATGAGGAACAGCTTCTACAATAATACCATCACATTGCTGAACTCGGAGTCCCACCGATAGATTTCTCCAGTCTCTCCATCCACATTGTTCGATTATTGCTTAATTATTCTGTATTTTTATTTTTATTTCTATATTGCACTATACTACGGACTGACGCTAAACTGCATTTCGTTGTACCCATACTTGTATTTGTGCAATGACATTAAAGTTGAATTGAATTGAATCTCATGCTCAACAAGGAGTTTAATGGAGCTTTGTGCAATCATGCAAACAGCATCATGGTGAGCAGTTCAGTTACAGCTGGAGGTGCCTGGCGGAGTGGATGGGCAGGATATTTGAAGTGTCTGCTGCTCCTTCTACTTGGCTTCTATATGTTCCTGCCTTAGATATACTCAAGGTTCTCAATGCCTTCTTGAATGTTTCTCCTCCTTTTTGGATACAGAGCATGAAGGGCCTGTCCCACTTGGGAGTCCTTGGCTCGCAAATTACCCGACCTCGTGGTCGCGTTGAGCCGCAATGGTCCGGTGAAGGTCGGGCACGATTTAATGCGTACACACAGCCGTCTGGAGCATGTGACGTCATTTGAAGATGGACACAAAGCTGGAGTAACTCAGCGGGACCGGCAGCATCTCTGGTGAGAAGCAATGGGTGACGTTTCGTGTCGAGACTCTTCTTCAATCTGAAAAGAAGGGTCTTGACCCGAAACGTCACCCATTGCTTCTCTCCAGAGATGTTGCCGGTCCCACTGAGTTACTCCAGCATTTTGTGTCCCATCTTCAATTTTCATGGCCCCGCTCTGGGAGTAGAAGTGGGGGCGGATCCGGACCGCAACGGCCGTGAGCCCCAGGCCGAGCTTGGCGATCGTTTGCCTGCTTCTGCTGCTGTTGGAGGTGAGACGTTGCGTCGTGCCAGGGTCTTGGGCCTGTCCCACTTTGGCCGTCAGTTCCGCGACAGGCCGCGAAGATTTTGTTCACTACAAATATTTCGGAGCCCCGCGCGATGTCGCGCACAACTACATACCCCTCCGCGCTTCTAAATGGGACCGGCTCCGCACGGCCATACGATGCCTCAACGCGACCATGAGGTCATGTAATTTGCGTGCCAAGGACATGCAAGTGGGACAGGCCCTTGAATTCCCATGAGTCAATGACGTCGCAGCACTGTGCTCAAGGAGACTTCAAGAACATCCATCTACAATGGCTCTGAGCCCCAACAACATTCTTGTTGTGAGAAGCATGGAAAAGTGTAAATGCTTTAGGGATCTAGAGTCAGGTATATGGGTATTGCAGCATCAGAGGGATCGCCTTGATCAACCAGAGCCTAGTTGATGCTCAGGTATTAGCTTGGGAAAAGTCATCATTCTAACAGAGAGCATAGAGTCATTGAGTAATACAGCATGAAAGCTGGCCCTTCGGCATAACTCATCCCTGCAGACCAACATGTCCCATCTACACTAGTCCCACCAGTGTGTGTTTGGCCCATATCCCTCTAAACCTGCCCTTTCCATGTACCTGTCTGAATGTTTCTCAAATGTTGTGATAGTACCTGCCTCAAAGACTTCCTCCGACCGGCAGCTCGTTCCACACACCCCCTGGAATAGTTTCCTCTGATAATGAAGGTAGTCTATAGTGGAAGTTAAATAAGTTTTTAGCTGCAAGAACAAAATTGGTAACACTTCAGATCTGAAGTGAACCGTCATCTACTCTGGAGGCAACCTGCAGAAAGCAAACTGTCTGCTTTCTTCATCAATCCTCTTTTTCATTAATTTTATACGATATAACTATTACATTAAATTGACAGCCTGACAGGATTATTGAAAAGAGAGTTATGGTCAGAAGCTAGGGCAGCAGTGAGCTTGTCTCACGAGCCAAACTGTGCCAGGGTGTAAGAATGTGGTTAAATGACTAATCATTCTCGCTGCTGTCGGCTCTGTAAGACTGCCAACAGGCCCATCTGGACTTTCAAGATTAACATGACAGGAATTTCAATCAGCTTCAAAAAACAGATGAGCTAGTATTCGAGGGTGATAAAGTCAGAGGTGTTTGTGTTAGCTCTTTCATTCTCTCCATTCAAAACACAGCCACATCCTAAACAAGGCAGAAAATAACATCTCACATGACCTTTCATTCATCGGATAAAAACGCCTTTCATTGCAGTGCAAGGAACTGCACTTCTTTTTCCAACAATACTTTCAATACTTCTTTTTTTTAAATTAATTCACCCAAGTGACAGGGGCTTCCACAATGCTGTTAGTCTAGTTTATCCTAGTTTAGAGATACTGCGTGGAAACAGGCCCTTCAGCCCACCAAGTCCGCTCCGAACCAGGGGCCACAGTTTAAGAATAAGGGGCAAGCCATTGCGAACTGAGACGAGGAAACACTTTTTCTCACAGAGAGTTACGAGTCTGTGGAATTCTCTGCCTCAGAGGGCGGTGGAGGCAGGTTCTCTGGATACTTTCAAGAGAGAGCTAGATAGGGCTCTTAAAGATAGCGGAGTTCAATTCAATTCAACTTTAATGTCATCGCACAAATACAAGTATGAGTACAATGAAATGCAGTCTGGGGATATGAGAAGGCAGGAACGGGGTACTGATTGGGGATGATCACATTGAATGGCGGTGCTGGCTCAAAGGGCCGAATGGCCTACTCCTGCACCTATTGTCTATTGAACAGCGATCCCCGCACATTAACGCTATCCTACTCACTAGGGACAATTTACATTCATGTCAAGCCAATTAACCTACAAACCTGTACATCGTTGTATTCAAGAAAGTAAAGGGCCTGTCCCACTTACGCGACCTTTACAGGCGTCATAGGTCTCTAAAATTTTCAGCATGTTGAAAATTCAGTGGCGACCAGAAAGATGCTACAACTCTTTGGAGACCTCTCACAACCATAGGAGACCACTCACAACCATAGGAGACCACTCACGACCATAGGAGACCACTCACGACCATACAGCCTATGATCGTGAGAGGTCTCCAAACAGCCTTTCTGGTCACCGCTGAATTTTCAACATGTTGAAAATTTTGGTGACCTATGACGTGTGCCGGCAGTCGCCTGTAAGTAGGACAGGTCCTTTAGATTCAGCTCTTAGGGCTAACAGAATAAGGGACATGGGGAGAAAGCAGGAACGGGGGTACTGATTTTGGATTATCAGCCATGATCATATTGAATGACGGTGCCAGCTCGAAGGGCCAAATGGCCTACTCCTGCACCTATTGACTTTGTGTTTTAGAAGGAACTGCAGATGCTGCAAAATCGAAAGTAGACAAAAATGCTGGAGAAACTCAGCGGGTGCAGCAGCATCTATGGAGCGAGGGAAATAGGCAACGTTTCGGGCTGAAACCCTTCTTCAGACTGATGGAGGATGAGCGGGCGGGGGGGTGGGGAGAAGAAAGGAAAAAGGAAGAGGAGGAGCCTGAGGGCTGAGGGAGAGCTGAGAAGGGGAGGAGACAGCAAGGGCTACCGGAAATGGGAGAATTCAATGTTCATGCCATTAGGGTGCAGACTGCCCAAGCGGAATATGAGATGCTGCTCCTCCAATTTCCGATGGTGCTCATTCAGTCTGAAGGAGGGTCTCAACCTGAAACGTCACCCATTGCTTCTCTCCAGAGATGCTGCTCATCCCGTTGAGTTACTCCAGCATTTTATAACCATATAACCATATAACATTTTGTATCACTTATCTGGTTGCTCTTTCATTTCTACCAACTGCACCCCTTCTCATGTCACTCGTTCATCCAGCTGTAGGCGATACAACATATGTCTTTTTAACCTCTTCCTTACCAACAATCCAGGGACCCACCCAAGCAGTCGTTGCAAATGAAGCATCAATTCACTTTTGCACTTTCTGATTTAATGTATTTTGGTGTTCACCACGTAGTTTTCTCTACGAAACTGCGCAAATTGTTAAAACGCACGCGTTATATCCATGGCGTGTCAAAGGCGGTGACGTAATCATGCATCACCACGCACCACACATATACGAGGTCAGGACGCCTGCGTGCGACCGCAATATGCCCGCGTGCATACGCGATATGTCATGCCGGAAGCGCACAAAGATTTTATGCCCTACAAAATCCTGTAGCACTGCGCGATACTGCGCGCGACTCAATACCCCTCCGCGCTTCTCCATGCGACCGTCCCGCGCGGCCCACACGCTACCCGTATGTCTCAACGTGACGACGAGGTCGCGTAAATGGCGCGCAAATGACGGCCAAGTGGGACAGGCCGTTTATCCCTGCATCCCACCAAGTGTTATTTAAATGCTGTTATAGTATCTGCCTTAATCTACCTCAATGAACACCTCTGGCAGTTCATTCCATTTATCCACCAGGCTTTGGGTGAAAAGGTTGCCCCTCAAATTTGGATAAAATCGGGTCCTTCTCATCTTAAACATATATCCTCTTATTTCCGATTCTCCTACCCTGGGTAAAAGACACCGTATTCACCCTCAATTCCTCTCATGATGTTAAACACCACTCATATAATCACCACTCAGCCTCCTACACTACAAGGTATAAAGTCTTAGCCTGCCCAACTTCACCCAATAGCTCAACATCTCAATTCCTGACAACATCCTTGAAAATCTTCTCAGCATTCTGTCCAGCTTAAAGATGTTCTTCCTACAGCAGAGTGACCAACATTGAACACAGTACTCCAAGTATGACCTTGTACAACTGTAACATAACATTTCAACTTCTATACGCAATACCCCGACTCCTTCTCATCACCTATCAGGTCAGGATGTTGTCCACGACTTGTTGCATTTGGAGGCGAATGGCTTAATTATCTGAAGAGTCAAAAATGGTGCTGAGCAGTGTAACAATCAACAGTGAACATCCAGACTTGTAACCTAACCCAGACTTACACAGTTCCCGCTGCACCAAAAAATCCCAGAATATCATAAAGGACATTTCCCACCCCGGACACTCCCTGTTTGAACTGTTGCCGTCAGGCAGACGGTACAGATCTACAAGGACAAGGACAAATCGACTAAAAAACAGTTTTTACCCCACTGCTATAAAAGCACTAAATGTAGCCGCCAAGGAACGCAGGGGCGAAACAGACTAAGGGACTGTGGTAACTGTGGAATCGACAGAAGGATGGAGAGTTGGGTGTGTATGCGTGCTTTGTCCGTGATATTTATTTAGTTGTTTATCTTTAATATTTTACCTTGTATGTATCGTTAGCTTTTAGAAATGTTTGAATGCTGCACTGACTGGCTGACATTTTAAATTCCGTTGTACATGGTTCATGTTACAATGACAATAAAGAAACTATTCCATTCTATTCTATTCTATTCTATTCTATTCGAAACTATTCTATTCTAAGATAGACACAAAATGTTGGAGTAACTCAGTGGGACAGGCAGCATCTCTGGAGGAAAGGAATGGGAGACCTTTCTTCAGACAGGACCTCGACCCGAAATGTCATCCAATCCTTCACTCCAGAGATGTCGCCTGTCCCACTGAGTTACTCCAGCATTTTGTGCCTTCGGTTTGAACCAGCATCTGCAGTTCCTTCCTAAGTACTTCTGACCTTATGGGTAAAGGAAGGTCATTGATAAAGCCAGACTCAAAGCCATTGTTTGGATGGAAGGGGCTGTTTTCATGTTATATCTTTCCTCTGAAGATGACACCGCACCGATTCTGCAGTTTTAACATGCAGATCTCACTCTGATCACATCCTTCATTATTACTACATTAAATTCTCAAGCCACTTAAGAAAAAGTCTTTAGTTTTTAGATACAGCGTGGAAACAGGATCTTTGGCACACCGAGTCCACGCTGACCAGTGATCCCCATACACTAGTTCCATCCTACATACCAAGTCAATTCAAGTCAAGTTTATTCGTCACATACACATACGAGGTGTGCAGTGAAATGAAAAGTAGCAATGCTCGCAAATTGTGCAAAAACAGAAGGTAAGGCAAGGCAACTTTATTTATATAGCACATTTCATACACGAGGCAGACTCAAAGTGCTTCACATAAAAACATGTCATCCAATAAAATGAAATAATAAAATGAAATAAAATAGAACTAAAAGAAAAGAAAAGCAAAATTAAAAATGCATTATAAAAAGTGCAAAAGTTAAAAGTGCAATGTAGTTAAGATTTAGCTGAAGGCTAAAGTAAACATTAAAGTTTTCAGTCTTGTTTTAAAAGTGGTCAAAGTTGAGGCAAGTCTTAAATCTTCAGGAAGTTTATTCCAGCTATTTGTTGCATAGTAACTAAATCCTGCTTTCCCATGTTTTGTATTTACTCTGGGAATCACTAACAGATTGGTTTCAGAAGATCTTAGCACTCTAGAAGGCTTATATAGTGGAAGCATGTCAGTGATATACTTTGGTCCTAAACCATGTAGTGATTTATAGGTGAGCAGCAGGACACACAAACACACAAACTACAAACAGAATGGAACAGAATCACATATTCACATTCACACCATAAACTATGTACGGAAACCAATTAACCTACAAACTTGCATGTCTTTGGAATACTATTTCCATAATATTATAGTATTTCCATGATAATAAGTCATTATGTAACTGAGCTCTAGGGTCGAGGTGTGTATCTTTTTATAATGTTCTCTGAATCATTAAAAATAAATTCCACCCTAGAAAAGCCAAGATGCAGAAGTAGTCTTATTTATTTATATCCCAGAACTGGGAAAGCCTCCTTGTAAAAACATATCACATAGAATGAGGAACAGAATTTCCTTCCTTCCTGCATCCTCCCAAGTGTTGCAAAAGGAAACACCAAATAGGGATGAAGCTTCTCAGCTCGATGTAGCTGCTCAGAACCTGGAGGTTCTGATAACTGCAACGCAACCAACATTTGTGCAAAAGATACACCAACGCACCTGCTGTGAGTTCAATACAGTGCTAGACAGTTTAAATGCTGAATGGATTCTTGGCTCGGGCCTGATGGCGTAAACTAGCACAAACATGCAAGTCCATAAAAGGACACTACAGCCCGCTTCCCCTTTCACAGCACTGCCATGCAGTTGTCCAAACTCTCAGCTCAATTTCAATTTCAATTCAACTTTAATGTCATCGCACAAATACAAGTATGAGTACAACGAAATGCAATTTTGCGTCAGTCCGTAGTAGTTGTACATAAAAAAAAAAAAAATTAAAAAAAAAGCTGAGCACCAATTCATGGGTAGGAAGGAACTGCAGATGCTGGTTTAGAAACATAGAAACATAGAAATTAGGTGCAGGAGTAGGCCATTCGGCCCCTCGAGCCTGCACCGCCATTCAATATGATCATGGCTGATCATCCAACTCAGTATCCCGTACCTGCCTTCTCTCCATACCCCCTGATCCCCTTAGCCACAAGGGCCACATCTAACTCCCTCTTAAATATAGCCAATGAACTGGACTCAACTACCCTCTGTGGCAGAGAGTTCCAGAGATTCACCACTCTCTGTGTGAAAAAAGTTCTTCTCATCTCGGTTTTAAAGGATTTCCCCCTTATCCTTAAGCTGTGACCCCTTGTCCTGGACTTCCCCAACATCGGGAACAATCTTCCTGCATCTAGCCTGTCCAACCCCTTAAGAATTTTGTAAGTTTCTATAAGAACCCCTCTCAATCTTCTAATTTCTAGAGAGTATAAACCAAGTCTATCCAGTCTTTCTTCATAAGACAGTCCTGACATCCCAGGCATCAGTCTGGTGAACCGTCTCTGCACTCCCTCTATGGCAATAATGTCCTTCCTCAGATTTGGAGACCAAAACTGTACACAATACTCCAGGTGTGGTCTCACCAAGACCCTGTACAACTGCAGTAGAACCTCCCTGTTCCTATACTCAAATCCTTTTGCAATGAAAGCCAACATACCATTCGCTTTCTTTACTGCCTGCTGCACCTGCATGCCTACCTTCAATGACTGGTGTACCATGACACCCAGGTCTCGCTGCATCTCCCCCTTTCCCAATCGGCCACCATTTAGATAATAGTCTGCTTTCCCGTTTTTGCCACCAAAATGGATAACCTCACATTTATCCACATTATACTGCATCTGCAGAATGAGGATGAAGATAAGACACAAAAAGCTGGAGTAACACAGGGGGGAGGGGGTCAAGTAACATCTCTGGAGAAAATGAATAGGTGACGTTTCAGGTTGAGACCCTTCTTCAGACTTGCTGGAAGGTCAACTACATAGAGAGCAAGATCTGAACTTGGTGAGAGTTCATCCTGGATGGTGATGCTTCAGACAGGTTAATTTGCCTGGTATAAATATAAAATTGTTGTGTGTGTGTGTGTGTGTGTGTGTGTGTGTGTGTGTGTGTGTGTGTGTGTGTGTGTGTGTGTGTGTGTGTGTGTGTGTGTGTGTGCGTGCGTGTGCGTGTGTGTGTGTGTGTGTGTGTGTGTGTGTGTGTGTGTGTGTGTGGGTGTGTGTGTGTGTGTGTGTGTGTGTGTGTGTGTGTGTGTGTGTGTGTGTTGTGTGTGTGTGTGTGTGTGTGTGTGTGTGTGTGTGTGTGTGTATATGTGTGTGTGTGTGTGTGTGTGTGTGTGTGTGTGTGTGCGCGTGTGTGTGTGTGTGCGTTAATGTGCAGGGATGACTGGTCGGTGCGGACTCAGTGGGCTGAAGGGCCTGTTTCCGCGCTGTACCTCTAAATTAAACTAAACTAAAAGCAAGATTTGGCTGCAACTCTCAGTCACTGAAACCAAGCTCACACTTGCCGATTGAATTCTATGAGGAAGTTTCCAGCTAATTCTTGTCACTCTTCTCAAAGCCTGCCTTCAGTCACAAATTCTCCAACCTGGGACCCCCATCCTTGTGAACACCTCCCAACTCAAAGCTAAACTTAAGCAAATACTTCCTACATAAATTTATAAGAACAATTCCCCTTATTCAATACTGTATAAAAAGTATTTCTTAACATTGGCTGTGTATTGAACACAAATAAAAGCCCCAGTTTGATTACCTAATTATCATTTCTGACCGTTATTTACTAGATTCTAAGAAAATCAGATCTTGTAAAAATCTTGTGCCAACAGGCTTGAATTGGGAGGTGGCTGCAATGAAACTATTTCATAGTTGCAAACATTTGTATTGTTAGCTGCCTAGTGACTGTTCTTTGCGGTATAATATTTAAAAAAAAAATTACTAAGCGTTTGATTAGATAATATAAAATAAAATCCAGTAGCAGACCACAGGCTTGTTGAGAATCCACAGCGTTACACTGGGGGGGGGGGGGGGGGGGGGGGGGGGGGGGGGGGGGTGGAACAAATATAGAGAAGTATCGCCTCCCCAATTCTGTGTTTGGTCAGGCCTGGTTCAAGATCCAAGATAGATACAAAAAGCTGTAGTAACTCAACAGGTCAGGCAGCATCTCTGGAGAAAAGGAATAGGTGACGTTTCAGGTCCAGATCATTTTTCAGACTGTCAGGGGAAAGGGAAACAAGTGATATAGTCGATGATAGAGAGTTATTGAATAATTGAATGAAAAAGTAATGAGACAGGCCACAAGATGGCGGACAGCGGGGGTGATGCGCCGTTGTGTATGGCCGCTCCTCCTGCTGTCCGTCCTTTCACCCTTATTTATTTTTATTTTTAGTCCTGTTCATATCAGGTGTTTATTGGAGGTCTTCTTTTATGTGGTGGGTGGGGGAGGGGAAGGGGGAAATTATTTTTAACCCCAGTCCTACCTGGTCGGAGATGCGGTTTTTCTCCGAACCGCATCTTCGTCCTCTCTGTGCGGCCTAGTCGAACTGGAGCAGCGCTGAGCGGCGTTTCCTGCGGGGACTGCAGCTTCGACGGCGGTGTAGATGCTGGGACATCTACAAGGAGCGGGCGATGCCTTACCGGGTCGCCTTGCGGTAATCTCCGGGGCACTGTGACTGTCGACGGCACCGCCGAGCCTGGGATCCGAGATCGCCAGTGTCGGGGGTTCGGCCGGCGCGGCCTGTGAACTTTGGTCGTTGCAGTCTTCGGGGGGGAAGCGGCCGCTTCAGTCCTGGCCGCTGATGGATGTTCACCGATGCCGATGATCCAGCTTCACGGCAAGAGGGCCTGAAGACACCGGGCTGGCTGAGGAGGCCAGATATAGGCCCCGACCTCGGGTGGACTATGAGGGGGAGAACTGGATATTTTTGGTGCCTTCCCTCACAGTGAATTCTGCTGTGGGGGGACGTTTCATGTTGATTTCTATAGTGTACTGTTTCTGTGTCTTTTTTCTTTTTCTCTTTTTTCTCTTTTTTTGATTTGTATGGATTTATTGCATTGATCTGTTCAATTAATTTAATCAATCTCTGTAAAGCACTTTGGTTCAAATACTGGTTTTGTTGAAAAGTGCTATATAAATAAATATTATTATTATTATTAGCTGTGATCTAGGTGAAAACGAGTTACAGACAATGAGACTCATCAAGATGACTTTGTAGTACAACAACTTGGGTGGGTGAGGGACAGGGAGAGAGAGTTGCAAAGGTTACTTGAAGATAGATAAATCAATATTCATACTGCTGGGTTGCAAGCTCAGCTATTCCAGCTTTTTATTTCAATCTTTGGTTTAAACCAACATCTGCAGTTCCTTCCTACTCAAGATTCAAGATGCCGATTTCAATGGAGTTTGTTGGACAAAGGATCTTGAAGCAGAGGAAAAGTTAATTTGTAAAAATTATTGCACTTTATAATGTAGAAACAAGAAACTGCAGATGCTGGTTTAGGGGAGAGAAAGCTGGAAGAGAGATAAGGGCAGGACAAAGCCTGGTAAGTGATAGGTGGATACAGGTAAGGGGGATTTGATTGGAAGATGGACAGACAAAGGCTGGAGATGAAAAGCAAAGATCCTATAGCGGAGCAAGATAGACCACTCCTGTTTAATGCAATACGCAACGGAATGTGGGCCTTTTTTTCATCCATTTCAGTAACCGGACCCAACCCGCAGTGTAATCAACGTTGCGGGGGAACAGTTGTGTTATGAAAGGAAAAAGCTTCGATATTCAAACCTTGCAGCAGAGGCAGAGGAGAGAGGTTGGGGTGTAAGGGTGTGTCCAGTGGAGGTGGGGTGCAGGGGCTTTGTAGCCAGTTCCACCGCAAGGCTCCTGAGGGAAGTAGGAGTCAGAGGACAGACACAAAGGAGGGCAATGAAAGAACTTGCCAATACAGCCAAACGGAGCAGTCACTGGCTGTGGCTGAAGAGGAAAGGTTCTGTATGGGCTGCCACGTGACAATCTAGAGCAGTGGTTCCCAACCTTTTTTTGGCCATGCCCCACCTAATCACCTCTAAAATCCTGATGCCCCCCCCCCCCCCCCCCCCCATGTGGTGATATATAATTCTTATTTAAAAAGTGAACTCCCATGACCTCGCGCGCTTCGTGCGACGTGCATGAAGAGCGATGGCGCGGTGATTATGTAATAACTACACAATAAAGACCTTTTTTACCCCAAAAAAATTATTTATAATAACATCTAAAATAACATCTGAAACATAAACTACATATGTTTACCTGATGGAAAATCGAAAAAAATAATATTCGAAAATTTGGACCCAGACCTCCTCAGTCGTGCTCAATTGCCCCCCTTAAAAATAAAATTGCTCCCCTGTGGGGCGTACGCCCCACGTTGGGAACCACTGATCTAGAGGCTAACCATAAGACACACCAGGGTCTGATCACCCTGCGGTGGGCCTGCCTCGACTGAGGGCGTCTTGTGATAAAAGGCAGAAACACCCAGTGTCGTTGAGGTACACAACTGAAGATGTGTCTGTTTGTTAGTAAATTCACCTAATGGTCATCCCCAAGAATGTCAATTGTAGTGAAATCTTAGGGATTGTAACACCTAGTCCTACTAATCAAGTAGGGTTTTCCCCAGTATCCATTGGCGGAGTTTTTTTTGCCGCATCAGTAGGATCCAGCAATCAACAAGGCCATACGAACTTCACAACTCTCAGTCAACGAACAATTAGTTCTCAGTCAAAGAACAATCTACAGCTAACTAATAAAAAAATCCTCTCAAACTCAGGGACCTTGACATGCCTCCTTTCAATGCTTTAAATTATAAATTATCTCAAATCCCTCCTTTTTTTGTTTTTTCTCCTAGAGAAAATAGCTTGCATTTGATTTATGATTTTACAAACACAATACAATTTGCTCATTGTTATTGCATCTGGAGGTAATGACAACAGAAAATTGGTTGGAAATTAGAGGCACAAATGAATCTGAGACCCACCCTCCAGTTCAACACTAACGATGCACAGAAAGCCCAAAGACACTTGATCACCAATACGGCAAAAATATAATAAATGCATTTCAGATAAACACGTGCCCATGGACTGCAAAGAAAATGACAAAGAAAGAACGAAATGCAGATTATGCGCCACAAATACTTCAGGAATCTAAACAGTAGTTTTCTGTCCTGACACACACTAAAGCATGTCCATTTATTCAAAGAAGTAAACCTCAAGCCAAATAATAATACTTCTGTGTGACCATCCCCGGCAGGATAAACATTCAGCAGAGGGAGAAAGAAAACAACTCATACACACCCTCAGTCTCGAGACTTGATGTGACTTTTATTTTTGGAATGCCATCACATGCTGCATCCTAAATGTCACAGTTATCACATCCTGGCCTCTTTAATTGCCCTGGCCCAAGTCTATTATTATGTTGTATAATGATCGACGATTCCCTGCCTTTGACTCCAGTCTCCACCCCAATTACTTTCATTGTTCAGGAACGTACCGTGTTGCTCAGTTGCTAAACTATTTTAATCCCACACAGAAGCATCTAAAATAAAAACATAGGCAAGTGCAGCTAGGTATTTAACTATTTACCTTCACGCTTTACCTCCCCCCCTTGACTCCATTCAAGGACCCAAGCAGTCGTTCCAGGTGCAACAGAGGTTCACCTGCATCTCCTCCAACCTCATCTATTGCATCCGCTGCTCTAGATGTCAGCTGATCTACATCGGTGATCGTTTCGCCGAACACCTCCGCTCGGTCCGCATTAACCAACCTGATCTCCCGGTGGCTCAGCACTTCAACTCCCCCTCCCATTCCGATTCTGACCTCTCTGTCCTGGGCCTCCTCCATGGCCAGAGTGAGGACCACCGCAAATTGGAGGAGCAGCACCTCATATTCAGCTTGGGCAGCCTGCACCCTAGTGGCATGAACATTGACTACTTCAATTTCCGGTAGCCCTTGCTGTCTCCTCCCCTTCCCAGCTCACCCTCAGCCCTCTGGCTCCTCTTCCTTTCTTCTCCCCCCCCCCCCCCCCAAACTCAGCACTTTTGCCTACCTTAGTTATTTAACACTAGATCACTTCACTAAAATTCAGTCAGATTGGCCTTGGTGGATCAAACAAATGTCAGCACAAAAGCCAAGGGTCTCGTTTATTCCATTGGATGATCTGCAACAATAACGACAAAGGTGCGGCACGGTGGTGCAGCGGTAGAGTAGCTGGCTCACAGCACCAGAGACCTGGGTTCGATCCTGACTGCGGGTGCTGTCTGTACGGAGTTTGCACGTTCTCCCCGAAACCTGCGTGGGTTTTCTCCGAGATCTTTGGTTTCCTCCCACACTTCCAAAGACATACAGATGTGCAGGTTAATTGGCTTGGTGTAAATGTAAAATAAATTGTCCCCAGTGTGTGTGTGTGTGTGTGTAGGGTGATGTTAAAGCGAGGGGGTTTAAAAGTTTCCAAAAATGCAATATTGGGCTGTTCTGGTCAAGATTCACAAGGATCACATAATCTTGTTTTAAAAGTATATCTAGCAGTGCATAAATGTGTAAGAAAGAACTGCAGATGCTGATTTAAATCGAAGGTAGACACAAAATGCTGGAGTAACTCAGCGGGTGAGGCAGCATCTCTAGAGAGAAGTACACAAAATGCTGGAGTAACTCAGCAGGTGAGCCACTTGCCGTGCATGTTTGCTTCAGTTATGCTATTTTCCAGGGGAGTGAAGCTACCAGATTAGTTCTTCTTCTTCGAATCCGTTGCAATCTCAGATGTCGTTCTGCCAGTATCTGGCGCAGGTCACAGCTGGTCGGGTCGGGTCGGTTCAGCCAGGTCCTGGGGGCTGCACTGGGGGGCATCGTCACACTCCAGTAGGTGGGACATTGTCTGTACTGCTCCACAGCTGCATGTGTCTTCTGCCTGGTAGTTCCATGCTTTCATAAGTGCTTTGCACCTCCCCTGCTCCACTCGTAATCTGTTGAGGGTCTTCCAGGTTGGCCATGAGAGGCCGTGCCCGCTGGCCAAGCTTGTAATCAATGAATAACAGCCTGACATATGAGTTTTTGTTGTCCAAGTGGTCCAGAGCGGAGTGGAGAGCCAGAGAGATCGCATCCACTGTTGATCTGTTGTAGCGGTAGGCGAAATGCAGTGCAATTTCACTTCACCTTAAGCACTTCATCTGCAGCTCCTTGTGTCTCTGGAAACCCACAGTTGACTCTCCTGAACGATTCCACTCAGTGGAGTGGGGGCCTTTGGTTTTGCAAGAAGTCCCACAGCCAAAAGTACAAATATGTAGGAGGATGTACTGGCAAATATCTGGAGATACCACCTTCAGACAGCACAACAGAGAGTGGTGAGGACAGCGGAGAAGATCACCAGATCACCCCAACCAGCAATCCAGGACTTATACCCATCTCACCAAGAGAGCAAGCAATATCATCAAAGACACCACCCACCCAGCACACAGACTGTTCACCCTCCTACCTTCCGGCAAGCGCTACCGCAGCATGCGGAGCAAAACCACCAGATTCAAAAACATCTTTTTCCCTCAGGCCATCAGACTAATCAACACACTCAAGAAAATTCCATGAACATTACACAAACTAAGACCAATTGACTGTCAAAATAACTTTAATTCAATGTCTGCAGTATGCCATTTGCACTTTTCTATATTGCACCTTTTATTATTGCACCTTAATAACACACCTCAAAATTTTACTAACTCTGGCACACTGTGAATATTTTATATAATGTACATGTCCTGTCCATTTTTATTGGTATATAGTTTGTCTGTGTTATAAATATTACTTGCACATTTGGAGTAAGGGGAAACGCAATTTCAATCCTCTGTGTAACTACTTGTTGCATTATTTGAATTGACAATAAAGTTTACTTTACTTTACAAAATGACAAAATATTCAGGTGGCACCAAGGATCCTTTAACCCTATTATGGAAGTTATCCTTAAAAACAGATCAATATATCATCCCTGTAAACATCAGAACCAGCAGGATTCTCAACTCCAGGATGGTATGCTGTGTACAACCTGGATAATACATTTCCTACATTCTAACAGTGGCAACATTGACTCTAAAGCACTTTGGGCAACTCTGCATTTATGAAAGGTGCTAAGCCAACATATACAGTAAATGTAGATCTTTGTTTGCTTCCTTAGACATTCAATGCAGCTTCTGAAGAAAGGTCCCGATCCTAAACATCACCAATCCATGTTCTTCAGATAAGCTGCCTGACCTACTGAGCTACTGTTTATGTTTTACTCAAGATTCCATCTGTAGTTCCTTATGACTTCACTAAATCACATATCCCTGGAGTTGTAGAAGCAAAGAACGGCAGATGCCGTTAATACGGAAAAGGACACAAAGTGCTGGAGTAACTCAGCAGGTCAGGCAGCATCCCTGGAGAACATGGATGGGTGATGTTTTGGGTCGAGACCCTTCTTCAGACTCTGTTGGAAGACCTGACCTGCTGAGACACTCCAGCATTTTGTATCCATGGCAGGTGAAGAGGAAATGCTAGCATAATCAAAATTAGCACCTTCGATAATTAGCAGGCCACATATTCGTTCAGACTTCGGTCTGAATGACAATAAAAGGCTATCTATCTACATATACACATGTTTGAAATGTCTCTTAAATTAGACTTTAAATTGAAGCAGACACTGTTTCTAATTAACCCAATAACCCTTTATTGAATCATAACACAATGCCAGTGTTACTAAAGCTGCAGTCAGATTCCATGGTACTGCTTGTGTTGGCTGTACAGTGAGACCCCATTGTTATTATTCCAGTCTCCGAGCACGCCAGTGAACTAAATCAGCTGCAGTACACGTAGGTAGCCAGCTCTGTGTTTACTTTGACCTCGGCATTACACAGCCTAACCCAATGAAAATACAGACACCACAGCTCCCAACATAAACCATCAGTCTGAAGAAGGGTTTCAGCCCGAAAAGTTGCCCATTTCCTTCACTCCGTAGATGCTGCCGCACCCACTGAGTTTATCCAGCAATTTTGTCTAACTTCCAACATAAACCATAGGGCTTTGGAAGGCAGTGCTAAAATGATTTTGCTTCAAAAATAGGATCCATTGCCATGTGTAGAATGACTTGCCTTACAATAAGGGGTAGCTCATCTGACCCTGATATGAATAATGGCAATCTTGAATAAGCACCAGACTTTAAAAGTGATACACATGCAGTCACAGGATGTTTACTCATGAGCAGCTAGTGCATAACATTCAGGCATCAACATCATCATCCCTTTCAAAGCCAATTAAGGCCATAGCAACAAGCCCTTTGATGTAGTGAGACCTGCATGCACGCATCCTACTCCAATCCATTTATTCTCAGTACATTTCCATCAGCCACCATCAGCTATCCATCACTCACTACACATCTAGAGCCCCAATTAATTGATTAACACGCACGTCTTTTGGACAAGGGAGGATACTGGACCCTCAAGGTCACATGGCGAAAGTACAAACTACATACAGTTAGCAACAGAGGTCAGGGTTGAGCTCCGATTATTGGAGCAGTCACAGAACTCCAGTCAGAATAACAACCCTCCCCCACCCCACACAACAATAGCCTCCATCAGTAACCCATGTCTTCAACGGCCAAAGTCTACCAAGTCTCCATTAAACCCATGAGCATTCATCTTTTGGATCAGTTTACCATGATGGACCTTGTCAAAAAGCTTTATAGAAGTCAAGTCAAGTCAAGGTCAAGTTTATTTGTCACATACACATACGAGATGTGCAGTGAAATGAAAGTGGCAATGCTCGCGGACTTTTGTGCAAAAGACAAACAACAAAACAACCAAACAAATTATAAACACAATCATAACACACATTCTTATACTGTATTACAGTACATCCACATACTGTATACAACATCCACTGCCCTAACGCCATGGATCAACTTTATCCGCAGCAATAATTATAGATATTGAAGGCCCCGGCATCAAATGAAAGCAAGAATAACATGACATCAACTTCAAACCAAAAATAGTTTGCAGGTGACTGAAGCAGTTTTTTTAAACGTGAAGGTCATTTGAAAATTAATTTGTTTAGAAGGAAAGCTCTGGTCTCATAATGCATCCTCCTTGCTCAAAACAATAACTAAATAAATGTGTATGAAGGAACTTCCTGCAGATGCTTATTTAAATCGAAGATAGGCACAACGTGCTGGAGTAACTCAGTGGGACAGGCAGCATCTCTGGAGAGAAGGAATAGGTGATGTTTCCAGTCGAGACCCTTCTTCTTCAGGCTGAACAAGCATCTCGACCCGAAACGTCAGCCATCCCTTATCTCCAGAGTAGCTGCCTGTCCCGCTGAGTTACTCCAGCATTTTGTGCCTATCTTTGAATAAATAAATAAACAATGATCTGGCAGAGCGGCACGGTGGCGCAGCGGTAGAGTTGCTGCCTTACAGCGCCAGATACCCTCCTTTCGATCCCGACCACGGGTGCTGTCTGTACAGAGTTTGCACATTCTCCCTGTAAAACCCCTGTCCCACGGTACGAGTTCATTCCACGAGTTCTCCCGAGTTTGCCCTGATTCGAACTCGGAGATTTACGGTAATGGCCGCTCGTCGGTACTCGGGGCTCTCGTGGACATCTTTCAACATGTTGAAAAATCTTCACGAGTCTTCCCGTGCTTACCTGCCTTTAGCGAGTCTTCCCGAGTACCCGCCGTTAGCGTTACGAGCCGCTAAGAGACGTCCCCGAGCTCCGACGTACCCGCTACGTTCATTCTCCGTGCTTACCACGAGTTCCATTTTTTTTTTTAACTCGGGAGAGCTCTTGGAATTAACTCGTACAGTGGGACAGGGCTGTAACCGCAAGGGCTTTCTCCTGGTGTTCTGGTTTCCACCTGCACTACCAAGGACACATTACAGATTGTAGGTTTAAGAGGGAAACTTGCAGATGCTGGAGAATCGAAGGTTACACAGGAAAGCTGGAGAAACTCAGCGGGTGCAGCAGCATCTATGGAGCGAAGGAAATAGGCAACGTTTCGGGCCGAAACCCTTCTTCAGACTGATCAGGGGTGGGGGTGGGTGGGGACAAGAAAGGGAAAAGGAGGAGGAGCCTGAAGGCTGGAGGGTGGGAGGAGACAGCAGGGGGACTGAGGAAGGGGAGGAGACAGCAAGGACTAACAGAATTGGGAGAAGTCGATGTTCATGCCCCCGGGGTGAAGACTCCCCAAACGGAATATGAGGTGCTGTTCCTCCAATTCCGGTGCTGCTCGCTGTGGCCATGGAGGAGACCCAGGACCGAGAGGTCGGGAGGCGGAGTGGGAGAGGGGGAGTTGAAAGGGCTGAGCCACCGGGAGGTCAGCTAGGTTATTGCGGACCGAGCGGAGGGTGTTCGGCGAAACGATCGCCCAACCTCCGCTTGGTCTCACCGATATAGATATGCTGACATCTAGAGCAGCGGACGCAATAGATGAGGTTGGAAGAGATGCAGGTGAAACTCTGTCGCACCTGGAACGATTGCTTGGGTCCTTGAACGGAGTTGAGGGGGGAGGTAAAGGGACAAGTGTTGCATCTCTGCGGTTGCAAGGGAAAGTGCCCGGGGAGGGGGTGGGACGAGAGGGAAGGGAAGAATTGACAAGGGAGTTATGGAGGGGAGCGGTCTTTGTGGAAGGCAGATATGGGGGGAGATGGGAAGATGTGGCTAGTAGTGGGGTCATCGTTGGAGGTGGCGAAACTGACGGAGGATTATTTTTTGTATGTGATGGCTGGTGGGGTGAAAGGTGAGGACTAGGGGGACTCGGCCCTTGTTGCGAGTGCGGGGATGGGGAGAGAGAGCAGTGTTGCGGGGTATGGAAGAGACCCTGGTGCGAGCCTCATTTATGGTGGAGGAGGGGAAACCACCGTTCCCCCTGAATAGTGAGGACATTTCAGATGTCCTGGTGTGGAACGCCTTATCCGTGGAGCAGATGCGGCGTAGACGGAGGAATTGGGAGTAGGGGATGGAGTCCTTACAGGAAGCAGGGTGGGAAGAAGTGTAGTCCAGATAGCCATGGGAGTCAGTGGGTTTATAGTGTATGTCGGTTAGAAGTATATCACCTGCAATGGAGATAGTGAGGTCAAGGAATGGTAGGGAAGTGTCGGAGATGGTCCAGGTGTATTTCAGTGCCGGGTGGAAATTAGTGGTGAAGTGGATGAAGTCAGTCAGTTGTGTGCGGGTGCAGGAGGTGGCACCAAAGCAGTCGTCGATGTAGCGGAGGTAGAGGTTGGGGATGGGGCCCTGGTATGTAGGATTTGTAGATTTGTAGGTTAGTTGGCTTTGGTAAAAATTGTAAATTGTAAATTGTTCCCAGGGTGTACAAGAGTGCTTGTGTTTGGATATCGCTGATCGGCACAAAATCGATGGGCTGAAGGGCCTGTTTCCTCCTGTATCTCCAAAATAAAACTAAAATGGGGTAGTTATTCTAATTTTAAAGCTTGGATAAATGTAACCATGTTTACACACTGATCCAGTCAGGGTCATTTCACCCTGTCCAACCCCATGGTTATGCCTTGTTTGAATGGCAACATTGAAATTGAAGATCAACTAGAGGCAGCTAATTTTGATTTGAAGCATTCTGGTTTATATTACAGTTCAACTTGAAACCCGAACCATATACTCGAAAAACACTATTCTTTTGTCTACTTAAAAGGGCCAAGGGGAAACACCCTCAGAGTGAATTCATTCAGACAATAGCCAAACAAAGCAAATCAGAAAGGTCTTCACGATTTCTGGTCAGTATTCATACGACTTCTCACACAGTCACAGTGGATTACAGGTTGGGAGATTTCATCAGAATTCAACATCTGAAGGGACTTTGCAGCGACTCTTGATGGAACGGAGGGCATGTGTATTTCAGGAGGACAGGAGCGGGCCACGCTATGAAACTCCGCCAGGAGTCTGTGTTGAGGCTTGTATGTAAAGCATGCTCACGGGAATCCTCTAGAAGCATTGTTCCGGGAGATAATACGTTCAGAAAATGGCGCGAGAATAATTGATGCAGGTTTACAACGCTCACTGCTGGTCAAATTTAATACCCTAATATGAAGTGAAAAAGGTTAAGCCCATCGTTAAAATAATGCTAGCTGAAAAAAAATCCACATTAATAGCATATTGCTAATTCTAGTTTCCCCATCTCCCCTGACTTCAGTCTGAAGAAGGGACTCAGACTCCCGAACTGTCACCTGGAAATTTTCTTCAGAGATGCTGCCCTGAACCTGACTGAATACTACAGCCTTTTGTGTCTATCTTCAGTGTAAACAAGCATCTGGCAGGTTACGTCTTACAAATATACTATTGGAATATTCAGATTCAGATTTCAAACGTCATTGTCATTGTGCAGTGTACAGTACAGAGACAACGAAATAATAATGGGGGCTGCTGCCACCAAGCAGCGGAGAAAATAAGATAGTTTGATGATTCCAGTAACTTGGTAAGAAGGTC